>NC_092338.1:16787142-17091785 GCF_046630445.1 Rutidosis leptorrhynchoides
ATATATGTTCATTTGGAGCACTATCAATAATAGAGATTGGTATTCCATGTCTGGAGATGACTTCCTTCAAATACAGTCGTGCTAACTTCTCCATCTTGTCATCTTCTCTTATTGGCAGAAAGTGTGCTGACTTGGTGAGACGATCAACTATTACCCAAATAGTATCATAACCACTTGCAGTCCTTGGCAATTTAGTAATGAAATCCATGGTAATGTTTTCCTATTTCCATTCCGGGATTTCAGGTTGTTGTAGTAGACCTGATGGTTTCTGATGTTCAGCTTTGACCTTAGAACACGTCAAACATTCTCCTACATATTTAGCAATATCGGCTTTCATACCTGGCTACCAAAAATGTTTCTTAAGATCCTTGTACATCTTCCCCGTTCTAGGATGTATTGAGTATCTGGTTTTATGAGCCTCTCTAAGTACCATTTCTCTCATATCTCCAAATTTTGGTACCCAAATTCTTTCTGCCCTATACCGGGTTCCGTCTTCTTGAATATTAAGATGCTTCTCCGATCCTTTGGGTATTTCATCCTTTAAATTTCCCTCTTTTAAAACTCCTTTTTGCGCCTCCTTTATTTGAGTAGTAAGGTTAGTGTGAATCATTATATTCATAGATTTTACTCGAATGGGTTCTCTGTCCTTTCTGCTCAAGGCGTCGGCTACCACATTTGCCTTCCCCGGGTGGTAACGAATCTCAAAGTCATAATCATTTAACAATTCAATCCACCTACGCTGCCTCATATTCAGTTGTTTCTGATTAAATATGTGTTGAAGACTTTTGTGGTCGGTATATATAATACTTTTGACCCCATATAAGTAGTGCCTCCAAGTCTTTAATGTAAAAACAACTGCTCCTAATTCCAAATCATGCGTCGTATAATTTTGCTCGTGAATCTTCAATTGTCTAGACGCATAAGCAATCACCTTCGTCCGTTGCATTAATACACAACCGAGACCTTGCTTTGATGCGTCACAATAAATCACAAAATAATCATTCCCTTCAGGCAATGACAATATAGGTGCCGTAGTTAGCTTTTTCTTCAATAATTGAAACGCCTTCTCTTGTTCATCCTTCCATTCAAATTTCTTCCCTTTATGCATTAATGCAGTCAAGGGTTTTGCTATTTTGGAGAAATCTTGGATGAATCTTGTGTAGTAACCAGCCAATCCTAAAAATTGACGTATATGCTTCGGAGTTTTTGGGGTTTCCCACTTTTCAACGGTTTCGATCTTTTCCGGGTCCACCTGGATACCTTCTTTGTTCACTATGTGACCGAGGAATTGAACTTCTTTCAACCAAAATGCACACTTTGAAAACTTAGCGTACAGTTTTTCTTTCCTCAATACTTCTAGCACTTTTCTCAAATGTTCTTCGTGCTCTTGATCATTCTTTGAGTAAATAAGTATGTCATCGATGAAAACAATGACAAACTTGTCAAGATATGGCCCACACACTCGGTTCATAAGGTCCATGAACACAGCTGGTGCGTTAGTCAATCCAAACGGCATAACCATAAACTCGTAATGACCATAACGCGTCCTAAAAGCAGTTTTTGGAATATTATCCTCCTTTAATTGCATTTGATGATATCCAGAATGTAAATCGATCTTCGAATAAACCGACGAGCCTTGTAGTTGATCAAATAAGTCGTCAATTCTCGGCAGTGGATAACGATTTTTGATGGTAAGTTTGTTCAACTCTCTGTAGTCAATACACAACCTAAATGTACCATCCTTCTTCTTGACAAACAAAACAGGAGCTCCCCATGGTGATGTGCTTGGTCGAATGAAACCACGTTCTAATAGTTCTTGCAGTTGGCTTTGCAGTTCTTTCATCTCGCTGGGTGCGAGTCTATAAGGAGCACGAGCTATCGGTGCAGTTCCTGGTACAAGATCTATTTGAAATTCAACAGATCGATGTGGAGGTAGTCCCGGTAATTCTTTCGAAAATACATCGGGAAATTCTTTTGCGACGGGAACATCATTGATGCTCTTTTCTTCAGTTTGTACTTTCTCGACGTGTGCTAGAACAGCATAGCAACCTTTTCTTATTAGTTTGTGTGCCTTCAAATTACTAATAAGATGTAGCTTCGTGTTGCCCTTTTCTCCGTACACCATTAAGGGTTCTCCTTCTTCTCGTACAATGCAAATTGCATTTTTATAACATACGATCTTTGCTTTCACCTTCTTCAGCCAGTCCATGCCAACTATTACATCAAAACTCCCTAACTCTACGGGTATCAAATCAATCTTAAATATTTCGCTACCCAGTTTAATTTCTCGATTCCGGCATATATAATCTGCTGAAATTAATTTACCGTTTGCTAATTCGAGTAAAAATTTACTATCCAACGGCGTCAATGGACAACTTAATTTAGCACAAAAATCTCTACTCATATAGCTTCTATCCGCACCCGAATCAAATAAAACGTAAGCAGACTTATTGTCAATAAGAAACGTACCCGTAACAAGCTCCGGGTCTTCCTGTGCCTCTGCCACATTAATATTGAAAACTCTTCCACGGCCTTGTCCATTCGTGTTCTCTTGGTTCGGGCAATTTCTAATAATGTGGCCCAGTTTTCCACATTTATAACAAACTACATTGGCATAACTTGCTCCGACACTACTTGCTCCGCCATTATTCGTTCCGACACCATTTGTTCCTTTCGTTCTGTTAACCCCTGGTCTGTAGACCTCACACTTCGCCGCGCTATGACCATTTCTTTTACACTTGTTGCAAAATTTGGTGCAGAACCCCGAGTGATACTTTTCACACCTTTAGCATAGCTGCTTCTGATTGTTGTTGTTGTTGCGGTTGTTATTGTTGTTGGGATGATTGTTGTAGTTGCTGTTGTTGTTGTTGTTGTTGTTGTTGGGCCGTTTGTTGTAGTTGCGATTGATGTTGCAATTGTTGGGATAGTTGTTGCGATTATTGTTGTAATTGCTGTTGTTGTTGTATTGGTGATTCTTATCACCGTTTTCCTCCCACTTTCTTTTGACTTGCTTCACATTGGCCTCTTCAGCCGCCTGTTCTTTAATTCTTTCCTCAATCTGGTTCACTAGTTTGTGAGCCATTCTACATGCCTGTTGTATGGAGGCGGGCTCGTGTGAACTTATATCTTCTTGGATTCTTTCCGGTAATCCTTTCACAAATGCGTCGATCTTTTCTTCCTCATCTTCGAACGCTCTCGGACACAATAGGCACAATTCTGTGAATCGTCTTTCGTACGTGGTAATATCAAATCCTTGGGTTCGTAACCCTCTAAGTTCTGTCTTGAGCTTATTGACCTCAGTTCTGGGATGGTACTTCTCGTTCATCAAGTGCTTGAATGCTGACCACGGTAGTGCGTAAGCATCATCTTGTCCCACTTGCTCTAGATAGGTATTCCACCATGTTAACGCAGTACCTATGAAGGTATGCGTAGCGTACTTCACTTTGTCCTCTTCAGTACACTTACTTATGGCAAACACCGATTCGACCTTCTCGGTCCACCGTTTCAATCCGATCGGTCCTTCGGTTCCATCAAATTCCAAAGGTTTGCAGGCAGTGAATTCTTTGTAGGTGCATCCTACACGATTTCTTGCGCCGTTAGCTGCATTGCTAGATTCGGAGTTGTTGTTGGTATGTAGCGCAGCCTGTACTACGGCTATGTTTGAAGCAAGAAAGGCATGAAATTCCTCTTCGCTCATATTCAAGGTGTGTCGAGTAGTCGGTGCCATTTCCTTCAAAATAGTCAAATGAAACGAGTTAATCATATAGAATATCAAGAGTAGTCAATAGTATTTCGTAGCGTAATATGAACTTATTTATAAAAGCTCTTTCTTCATATTAGCGTTTTATACTCTTTAATTCGGGTAGTACCTACCCGTTAAGTTCATACTTAGTAGCTAACATACCATTTCAACTACTACAATTCTATATGAAAAACTAATCACAAAAAAAAAATATATATATATCATATTAAAACTTTTATACAATAACTTGCAAACTTACAATACCGCTTTTTTTTACATACAGCATGAAATATAGCACATAAAACTTTGATACAAAGTAGTTGCGAAGATAATTCTAGTTAATAAATAAGGCGTTCAGCAAAGGCAATAAAGACACGTAATTCATACGTCCAGAAACAAGTCATGCATTCTGGTTTTACTAATACCACTTCCCATCCTTGGTTTTGTGGAACATAACCATTGTTACCAATAGTAAGACAATGTGTTGTAACGTCGTCAAAACGATGAAGGTTACGTAATGACCAACAATCTCGTAATAACCTAAAAACCTCATTTCTTACCCCAATTACCGACTCCGTCACTTGTGGAAACGTTTTGTTTAATAGTTGTAGCCCGATGTTCTTGTTCTCACTTTGGTGAGAAGCGAACATTACTAACCCGTAAGCATAACATGCTTCTTTATGTTACATGTTAGCCGCTTTTTCTAAATCACGAAGTCCTATATTCGGATATATTGAGTCAAAATAATTTCTCCACCCGTTGCGTAAAATAGCATTTGGGTTCCCCGCAATATATGCGTCAAAGTAAACACATCGTAACTTATGGATTTCCCAATGTGATATCCCCCATCTTTCGAACGAAAGCCTTTTATAAATCAAGGCATTCTTGGAACGTTCTTCGAATGTCTTACAAACTGATCTCGCCTTAAATAGTTGTGCCGAGGAATTCTGACCGACTCTAAACAAGATTTCATCAATCATGTCTCCGGGTAGGTCTCTTAAAATATTGGGTTGTCTATCCATTTTGTGTTTTTATACTGTAAAATAGACAAGAGTTAGATTCATAAAAAAATACTTATTAATACAAGCAATTTTTACATATATCATAAAGCATAAGCACACTATATTACATATATTACACCACACGAATACAACTATCTTATTCCGACTCGCTCGTTTCTTCTTCTTCGATTTTGGTTCGTTTTGCCAAGTTTCTAGGGATATATGATGTTCCCCTAATACGAGCCGTCGTTTTCCACATTGGTTTAGAAAAACCTGGTGGTTTAGAGGTTCCTGGGTTATTGTCACAACTTAAGAAATACGGGTGTTGACGATACATATAAAGTTCATCGTGTTTGGAATCAAATTTCTCTATTTTATGCCCTTTCCCTTATTGTTCTCGTTTGCCTTATTAAATTATGTTGGGGTAATTTCTATAACATCATCGGAATCCTTGTCGGGATCCGATTCATCGGAGAATTGGTAATTCTCCCAATACTTTGCTTCCTTGGCGGAAACACCATTGACCATAATTAACTTTAGTCGGTTGGTTGAGGATTTTCTTCTACTTAACCGTTTTATTATTTCCCCCACTGGTTCTATTTCTTCTTCCAGTTCTGATTCTTCTTCCGGTTCCGACTCTTCTTCCGGTTCCTATTCGGGAACTTGTGAATCAGTCCACGAATCATTCCAATTTACATTTGACTCTTCATTATTATTAGGTGAGTCAATGGGACTTGTTCTAGAGGTAGACATCTATCACATAATATCAAACACATTAAGAGATTAATATATCACATAATATTCACATGTTAAAAATATATAGTTTCCAACAAAAATGTTAAGCAATCATTTTTAAAGAAAACACGGTCGAAGTCCAGACTACAAACTCGATAAGACACACTAATGCAAATTTTCTGGTTCTCTAAGACCAACGCTCGGATACCAACTGAAATGTTCCGTTCATATTGATTATAAACGTTCCATATTAATTGATTTCGTTGCGAGGTTTTGACCTCTATATGAGAAGTTTTTCAAAGACTGCATTCATTTTTAAAACAACCATAACCTTTATTTTATCAATAAAGGTTTCAAAAGCATTACGTAGATTATCAAATAATGATAATCTAAAATATACTGTTTACACACGACCATTACATAATGGTTTACAATAGAAATATATTACATCGACATAGGTTTCTTGAATGCAGTTTTTACATAATATCATACAAACAAGGACTCCAAATCTTGTCCTTATTTTAGTATGCAACAGCGGAAGCTCTTAATATTCACCTGAGAATAAACATGCTTTAAACGTCAACAAAAAAATGTTGGTGAGTTATAAGTTTAACCTATATATATCAAATCGTAGCAATAGACCACAAGATTTCATATTTCAATATACATCCCATACATAGAGATAAAAAATCATTCATATGGTGAACACCTGGTAACCGACATTAACAAGATGCATATATAAGAATATCCCCATCATTCCGGGACACCCTTCGGATATGATATAAATTTCGAAGTACTAAAGCATCCGGTACTTTGGATGAGGTTTGTTAGGCCCAATAGATCTATCTTTAGGATTCGCGTCAATTAGGGTGTCTGTTCCCTAATTCTTAGATTACCAGACTTAATAAAAAGGGGCATATTCGATTTCGATAATTCAACCATAGAATGTAGTTTCACGTACTTGTGTCTATTTTTGTAAATCATTTATAAAACCTGCATGTATTCTCATCCCAAAAATATTAGATTTTAAAAGTGGGACTATAACTCACTTTCACAGATTTTTACTTCGTCGGGAAGTAAGACTTGGCCGCTGGTCGATTCACGAACCTATAACAAATATGTACATATATATCAAAGTATATTCAAAATATATTTACAACACTTTTAATACATTTTGATGTTTTAAGTTTATTAAGTCAGCTGTCCTCGTTAGTAACCTACAACTAGTTGTCCAACGTTAGATGTACATAAAAAAATTGATATATATTATCTTGAATCAATCTACGACCCAGTGTATACACGTCTCAGGCTAGATCACAACTCAAAGTATATATATATTTGGAATCAACCTCAACCCTGTATAGCTAACTCCCACATTACTGCATATAGAGTGTCTATGGTTGTTCCAAATAATATATACACATGGGTCGATATGATATGTCAAAACATTTGCATACGTGTCTATGGTATCCCAAGATTACATAATATATTAGAATACATGTATAATACAATATAAGTTAGCTAGGATATGATTAATATAGATTTGTTACCAACTTTCACGTTGCTACAACAAGAAAATTATCCAATCTTGTTTTACCCATAACTTCTTCATTTTAAATCCGTTTTGAGTGAATCAAATTGCTATGATTTCATATTGAACTCTATTTTATGAATCTAAACAGAAAAAGTATAAGTTTATAGTCAGAAATATAAGTTACAAGTCATTTTTGTAAAGGTAGTCATTTCAGTCGAAAGAACGACGTCTTGAAAGTTCTTGAAGCAGAATCATGACACGAAAACAAGTTCAAGTAAGATTTCCACTCGAAATAAGATTGTTATAGTTATAGAAATTGAATCAAAGTTTAAATATGAGTATTACCTTGTATTAGAAAGATATCTTACTGTAAATAATAAAGATTTCTTGAGGTTGGATGATCACTCTACAAGATTGGAAGTATGCTAGCAAACTTGGAAGTATTCTTGATTTTATAAAACTAGAACTTGTAGAATTTATGAAGAACACTTAGAACTTGAAGATAGAACTTGAGAGAGATTAATTAGATGAAGAATGAAAGTGTTTGTAGGTGTTTTTGGTCATTGGTATATGGATTAGATATAAAGGATGTGTAATTTTGTTTACATGTAAATAAGTCATGAATGATTACTCATATTTTTGTAATTTTATGAGATATTTCATGCTAGTTGCCAAATGATGGTTCCCACATATGTTAGGTGACTCACATGGGCTGCTAAGAGCTGATCATTGGTGTGTATATACCAATAGTACATACATCTAAAAGCTGTGTATTGTACGAGTACGAATACGGGTGCATACGAGTAGAATTGTTGATGAAACTGAACGAGGATGTAATTGTAAGCATTTTTGTTAAGTAGAAGTATTTTGATAAGTGTCTTGAAGTCTTTCAAAAGTGTATGAATACATATTAAAACACAACATGTATATACATTTTAACTGAGTCGTTAAGTTATCGTTAGTCGTTACATGTAAGTGTTGTTTTGAAACCTTTAGGTTAACGATCTTGTTAAATGTTGTTAACCCATTGTTTATTAAATCAAATGAGATGTTAAATTATTACATTATCATGATATCATGATGTATTAATATATCTTAAAATGATATATATACATTAAATGTCGTTACAACGATAATCGTTACATATATGTCTCTTTCAAAATCATTAAGTTAGTAGTCTTGTTTTTACATATGTAGTTCATTGTTAATATACTTAATGATATGTTTACTTATCATAATATCATGTTAACTATATATATATCCATATATATGTCATCATATAGTTTTTACAAGTTTTAACGTCCGTGAATCGCAGGTCAACTTGGGTGGTCAATTGTCTATATGAAACTTATTTCAATTAATCAAGTCTTAACAAGTTTGATTGCTTAACATGTTGGAAACATTTAATCATGTAAATATCAATTTCATTTAATATATAAAAACATGGAAAAGTTCGGGTCACTACACAAACAACCCCCAAATTAAACCACCATCACCTTTCACCTTTCAAATTACCATCGTGAACTACTACTGTTGTTGCTCCATGTTTGATCAAGATGCTTTTGCTTGTTCTCGTTTTCACACGAGAACCATCACCATAATCATCATCTACTTTCGAAACAGTTTTCCTTATACTTGTTTATGCTCGATTAACTACCACACCCATTAATTATCATCATCAAACCCATTTGTTAATGAATCATTGATGTATTGTTTGTTGGTGTTTTTCTGTCATCATGAACAAGACCATCACTACAACTTCACTTTCACCACCGATGGCTTCCACAACCACCATCCACCTCCGGCATTCACCATCTCCACCTTACACCACCATTGAAGACCAACCGTCGGCCACCTCCAACACCCAGCACCGCCACCTCTTTCTTTCTCTACATCCCTCCATCTATTTCGTCTGTCTTACATATATTTCCATCCGAGACCCAAAAAGCCACCACTATGCTGCTACACCTGGTTTCTTCTATTTCCTGCTCGATTACAAACTCCCTCATCACCGCTGGAATAACTTAAAACAACCACCTCACCCTTCTCTCTCTTCTATCCATATCCGAGATAACCACCATTGTTAATAAACCATCACTCTGATCACCCTTGAACAACCACCTTCGTTACAACTTTCTATTCTGTTCCGAACAACCGAATCAAAACACCACTCTCATCATTTTGATAAGACATCAATCGAACTTCTTATTCCTATTCGAACCACCCATGAAACTACCTGCTAATTACAACCTTTTCCTACTATTTCTTTCTTTATTCGACTACAACTTACTGCTGTAGACTTCGAGTTACAAACGAATAAGATGTTAAAATAATGCTATTACAGTGAATTGAAACTGTGAGGACGATTGATATAGATCGATGATTAAACAGAGATGATGAAGACAATGAACAGTGTAATACAATAGTTATAATGATGATGGCGATACAGATGATGATAAAGCTACGTCCGGTATTTTTTTTAAAAAAAAAATAAAAGAAAAGAAAAACCCTAGTTAAATTAAGCAGGAAGAACAAAACCCTTTTAATAAGTCGGTTATTTCAATTAGGCCATTTACACTGTTGTTGGATCGGGCCACTGATGGGCTTCTATGTTTCGGCGCTCAATTGGGCTGTAACTGTTGTTGGGCCGAAATGAAACTGGGCCAGAAAATAATAACACGGGTTAAATATTATTGGGTCTGAGATTATATCAGAAAAGCAGAAATGGCTCAATGTTTAGGGTGCGTGTTGATTTAGCGAGTGGTTGCGGGTTCGAGCCCGGTATGAGGCATTTTTTTAGAAAAAGTTTTTAAAGGTAGTCTTCATTTATTATTATTATTATTATCATTATCATTATCATTATTATTATTACAATTATTATTATTATTAAAATTATTGATGTTATTGTTGTTATCATTAATTGATAAAAATATCATTATTAGTAAAAGTATTATTGGTATTATAGTTATTATTATTATTATTATTATTAAAATTATCGTTTATTATTAAAGATATTATTTTTAATAAAATTTTCATTATTATTAAATTTATCATTTTTATTAAAACTGTCATTTTATTTATCATTATTAGTATTATTATTATTATTTTTATCATTAACATGATTTTTATTATTATTATTATTATTATTATTATTATTATTATTATTATTATTATTATTATTATTATTATTATTAACGTTATTCTATCAAATAAATATTAAATACATAAAAACATATTTGATACATAATTATATTAGCATTACATAAAATCTTGGAATAAACATATTAACATTAATTATATAAATATTACATATATATTATTAATTACTTATATACATATATTAATATAACAATATGAATAAATATTAATTTTCATTATATACGAAATAAATATATATAACATACAATTTAAGATATAAATAAAATATATATTTGGATTTAGTAAAAAAATCTATTTAAACTACAAACAATAAATTTATAAATAATATATAATTAATAGGTGAAATTATTTGATTACAATTATAGGTGTTAATATATATACTTGATATAGGTTCGTGAATCCGAGGCCAACCCTGCATTGTTCAGTTCCGTCGTATGCATATTTTTACTACAAAATATCGTATCGTGAGTTCATTTGCTCCCTTTTACTCTTTACATTTTTGGGACTGAGAATACATGCGCTGTTTTTATAACTGTTTTACAATTGCTTTATTAAATGCCTTTGAAATCTATATTTTTGGACTGAGATGCTTTTATAAATGTTTGACGAGATAGACACAAGCAAAACATTCCTCGAATGAATTATTATGCAGACAGAAGTTCTGTAAATTATTATTGAATTAGTTGGACATTATAATTGCCACTAATTGTTGTGAATATTTTCCCCTGATTATTATTGCTTGATAACCTAAGAATTAGAAACGGGTATGGCCCTAATTCACGCGAATCCTAAAGGTAGCTACCGGGTTTAACACCCCCACCCAGAATGTTCACTAGACGGAAGAGCTAGTGGGCGTGGTGTTTAGTACTTCGAGGTTTATATATTATACAGACGAGATGTTCTGTATTGGGGATATTATTGATGCACATTATATGTTAAGGTCGGTTACCATGTTGAGCAATGAAATCAAAGTGAATGTTATGTACTGAAAGAATGATTTTTATACACAGGTTATGTGAATTATTTTTGTGCACGAGATATGTGTACGGTTATTAAAAATCGCGAGGCAACCTACTGGGGAGAAAAGGATACGAACCTACTCTGCCAAGTATTATGAAAAATGGTTTAGTACACGAGATATGTGTACTGTATTTAAATCTTGTGGTCTATCAAAATGATGAATTTTATCGTTTTATGATAAA
The DNA here is from genome assembly GCF_046630445.1 of Rutidosis leptorrhynchoides. Classification (NCBI taxonomy): domain Eukaryota; kingdom Viridiplantae; phylum Streptophyta; class Magnoliopsida; order Asterales; family Asteraceae; genus Rutidosis; species Rutidosis leptorrhynchoides. The sequence goes on from NC_092338.1 coordinate 16,798,516, forward strand.
CCTATGAACTCACCAACTTTTTGGTTGACACTTGAAAGCATGTTTATTCTTAGGTATTAAAGAAATCTTCCGCTGTGCATTTTCTCATTTTAGAGATATTACTTGGAGTCATTCATGACATATTTCAAAAGACGTTGCATTCGAGTCGTTGAGTTCATCAAGATTATTATTAAGTCAACTATAGCTGGATATATTATGAAATGGTATGCATGCCGTCAACTTTTGATGTAAAGAAAGTTTGTCTTTTAAAAACGAACGCAATGTTTGTAAAATGTATCATATAGAGGTCAAATACCTCGCGATGCAACCAAATGTAATGTATTCGTCCAGATAGATTAGGACGGGTCGTCTCATGAGGTATCAGAGCGGTGGTCTTAGCGAACCAGGTCTTGCATTAGTGTGTCTAACTGATAGTTGTTTAGATGCATTAGTGAGTCTGGACTTCGACCGTGTCAGCATGCCAAAAGTTTTGCTTATCATTTCGTGTAAAATTACCTGCTTATCATTCTTAGTCTAGACACATCTTACTGCATTGATTGCATGAATAGTGTATAGACAAAAAATCATATCTTAGCATATCTGTTACTGTAAACTTTGCTTGTCATATTCCGTAAATTCCTCCGTAATTTACAAAATCTTTTGTTCTATATATATAGATATTCTATGTAATTAGAATATCATCCGATATCCGAAAATTATTTCATATCGAAAAATCCTTTATTTAATCGTACGAAATAGAATTCGCCACTAGTTCAAGTCCCTCGGATTCCGATATGGAGTTCCACTCGAGCTCCAAAAGCAGCGTCACCGGAATGAATCAACTAATTAGCCATCATCTATTCTGGATGAATTGGGAATGGGTTCGTAGTCTACTTAATCATTGGAGACAAGAAGAAGGTGATCCTTTCTACCAACCGAATTCACCTCTTGGTGAAGAACCTAAAACACTTACCGGCGAACCTATCCGAAACACCATTTTTAGCCTCATTTCTAGAGTAGCTCGACACGATTATATTCTATCCACAATTCTAAACCTTATTCATCCGCTCGTTCCGACCGACAATCATCCCGGAATAATAGAAGAAGTCAACGAACTTCGTGCTCGAGTAATCAATTTGGAGAATATGGTTCAAAATGTACCAGCTTCAGCAACATCACAGGCACCAATAGTACCACCAACATCAACACCAGCACCACCAACAATCCAAGTTTCAACATCACACGTCTCAACATCACAATCCATACCTCGAACTTAATCATCATTCTACGTATCGTCCTACATCAATTATCTTCATTCTTCATGGCGATTATGTAATCCCTAAAGTTTTAGAGATTAGGTATTCTAGTTCTGAAGGTAAACCAAATGAGTTTAATACTATATTAACTCATTAAATCCATGATTACATCTGAAGAAAATATATATGTATATATATATTTTCATAAAGATTGTAATTAAAATTCTTTCGTACAAACTGTTAATGATGAAAATATTTTAACGGGTAGGTGATACCCGAAGAATATTTAGATTTCACATTAATAAATTACACTGTACATTCTTCGAATCTGATTCAACAGTCATTTACTATCCTATTTCTAGCTAACTATTCCTAGCTAACTGATTACATTTTATTTATCGCAATTTGTTTATCGCAATTTTATTTATCGTCATTTAATTTATGTTATTTATTTTTACGCACTTTAAATATCGAGATACGTATACAAGGTTTTGACATATCATATCGACGCATCTATATATATTATTTAGAATAACCGTAAGTCACTCTATATCGCGGTAATGCTCGAGTTAGCATATAAAGGGTCGAGGTTGATTCTAAAATAATATATATACTTTGAGTTGTGATCGAGTCTGAGACATGTATACAATGGGTCACGACATGTATTAATTAATTGAATTTTATATATTAAACTATATATGAATTGTTGAACTACTTACTGTGGATTACTAACTGTGGACTACTAACATTGGACAATTAAAATGAATTAAAATATTGATTATAACATATGAAACTAAATATTTCTTCAAGTTTGCCACTTGATTTCATCTAAAACCTCATTTGTATCTTGACGATTACAATCTGCCTTCAAACCTTTCATGATTCTTGAAAACACCTCAATCGAGAGAATGAACCAACCGCACTTCATCTATGATAGAAAAGATTGATGCATATAGTTATGCACCTGAAAACACTCGGAACCTGAGTAAACGTTTAACACGTATCTGTGCTAGTTCCTTTGGCATTGTTATTACCGAAAATAACTTTGCAATTCCTTTTCAAATTAGCCAATTTTGTCACAGCTCCAACAAATCAACTTCAATTTTTCATTCGAATATACCTTATTATAAAGATTACCCCTTCATTATCATTACCGGGGAACCGTTTATATTCCACCACATTAGCAGTAAAATTACCAGTAACTTCATTACTCATTGGCTTAAGTTTCTCCGAAAAATCATTATATATGTTCATTAAAACCTTATCATATACTCATCCACATCTTATAACGAGAATTACCATACCAATTACCGGGAATTAGCAATCAGTATTTTGAATCTCGCAACGTTTCTACATCAACAGTTATATGTATACATATAACATTTATTTCTTGGATTTATGATTTTCCATTCTGAAATTCTGAAAAGCACCCAGTCTACGAATTAATACCTCAAATTTTGAGAAAGCTGAATGAAGCAGCAAAAACTGTAAACGACCTTGGCAGCCAAAAGTTTGATGATAAAGAGTAGTGTGTTGGCAAAGCTCAGAAAAGTTGGTACCGAAAAATGAATTATGCGAAACTATGAAAGAGGCTGTAGACAAATCACAAAGACTAAACCTGCCTCCAAAGAATCCAAATGACTCAGTGTCTGCTGAAATTAATAACGAATACCTTGCTCCTGACTCTACACTTTTACGGACAAATCTTCATCATCATCCATCGATATTGGAAATTCTAAGGTATCATCGCATCTTTCCTTATAAATATCCTAGATATTTCTGAAGATATTTTCATAACTATTCTTATCTGAAATCATTTATCTCTTCGCTATATCAGTGTTACATCAGAAAGGAAACTGTTTCAGTTTCTAAATTCTGAAAAATTCAAATTTAAAATATGAATGTTTTTGAAGTAGTGTTGGGAACTGAAGCATGAGTTAGTATAATATAATGACACTTGATCAACGTAATTATATTACAGTAAGTCAAGCTGAGTTTTTAATGGAACGTGATGATTCACAGACTATAATGTCATCATGTGCCATTTACACGACTCTTACATTCTGCCTAATCTCCAAATATATCGAGAACATATCTTCCTGATAATTCTATCTTTCTCTAGAATTCTGGTAATTTAACCAATCAATATCGTGCTATTACTATAACGACCCGTCCTAATCCATCTGGACGAATACATTACATTTGGTTACATCGCGAGGTACTTGACCTCTATATGATACATTTTACAAACATTGCATTCATTTTTAAAAGACAAACTTTCTTTACATTGAAAGTTGACGGCATGCATACCATTTCATAATATATCCAACTATAATTGACTTATTAATAATCCTGATGAACTCAATGACTCGAATGCAACTTCTTTTAAAATATGTCATGAATGACTCCAAGTAATATCTCTAAAATGAGTAAATGCACAGCGGAAGATTTCTTTCATACCTGAGAATAAATATGCTTTAAAGTGTTAACCAAAAGGTTGGTGAGTTCATAAGTTTATCGTAAACAATAAAATTCATCATTTTAATAGACCACAAGATTCGAATATAGTACACCTATCTCGTGTACGAAACCATTTTTCATAATGCTTAGCAGAGTAGGTTCCTATCCTTTTTCCCCCGTAGGTTGCCTCGCGATTTTTAAATAATCGTGCACATATCTCGTGCACAAAACTAATACACATAACCTGTGTATAAAAATCATTCTCTCGATACATAACATTCATTTCGATTTCATTGCTCAACATGGTAACCGACCTTAACATATAATGCGCATCAATAGTATCCCCAAAACAGAACATCTCGTCTGTATAATATATAAACTTTGAAGTACTAAACACCACGCCCACTAGCCCTTCCGTCTAGTGAACATTATGGGTGGGGGTGTTAAACCCGGTAGCTACCTTTAGGATTCGCGTGAATTAGGGCCATGCCCGATTCTAATTCTTAGGTTACCAAGCAATAATAATCGGGGGAAAATATTGAAGGTTTTTCGTATGCCCGAGAGACATATTAAATTAATGTGGCTAACGTGTTATGATCCAAGTCGGGTCATACCCAATAACAAACTTACCGACACCTTATTCGTATTTGATCTTAACGATTGAATCATTGATTAAATACGCAACACTTGAATTTTAAAGAAAAGGTTTCTTAAATAATATTACTTGATATGTTTATATAAGTTATGGAATAACTTATAACAAGGATTTAATTATTTATAGGTTAAATAATTAATTAAGTTATGTTACATTTTATAAGTTGGTTTTATAAAATATACATAACAAATAATATACAAGTTTATAAAATGTGTTTTATAAAATCATGTTTTATAAAAACTGATTTTATAAATTCAGTTTTTTATAAAAGTATATTATAATATGATCATTGGTAGTGGCTTTGGGAGTTCAAAACATATGCTAGAGATTCTTCATTGAATGGCCCATACTTTTCCAAGGATCTATAAGCATGCTCCTTGACTAAAAGCTAGACACACATGCAAACATATCAAGAGAATAAGTGCAAAAAAACTGCATTTCTGCTGCAGTTAGGCCGTGGGGTTTGAAGCACAATAGGGAGATCTTCAAGCTCATTTTGCAAGTAATTTAAGTGTCTTATTAAATCCTAACTAAAGGCTAGGTGTTGGTGCATAAGTTTGAGGTATTTCTCCTTGAGGTTTCATGCTTTTGAAACTACATTCATCATCATTTCTTTGGGTTGCTGCTGTCCAGAAATCAGTGAGCAAAGAAAGCGGTTTGTAGCTTAGTTAACAAGGGTTTAAAGGTTCCAAAGTATTGCCAAGATTAAGGGTGGTGTTGGAGTACAAGAGCTTAGGGTTCTATACACTTGAAGGTTCAAGTTAGGAGCTCATTTCATCATCATCTCCTTCAAACTTTCTGCTCATTTTGAAGAACCCTCAAACTTGTTTTGAGGAGGTATAAACACTATCCTTTCTTGTTAATTAGTAAGTATTATTTCACAACTTGATCCATGGGATTTACATTTAAATGGTTGAATGATTAACAAGTTCTTAAACGGCTAAACATACTCATATTAACACGCTTCCGCAAGCTTACTAATAAATGGTTTTAAGGATATTGAAACTTGTTAAATCCCTACAATGGTATCTAGAGCCGAAGTTGTTGAAATATGCTTCGAATTGTTGTTTTAAAACCCATCAACTTTGCATTCTAAGTACATGCATGAAAGAAGAATGCAAAAATTGTTGGATTTGGGTGGGTTTATGTTTAATGCCAAATTGGTTAGGGTCCAAAAGTGGGTTTGGGCTCTTCCATTTGGTTCATATTTGGTTGCATGTTGAAGTTCACAATCTATGCCTTGACCTTGTGTTGATTGCATGCTATATTTGGTTAATTTGTTATATTCATTTGGTTTGTAATAATAATTATTCAATGGCATGTAATAATTGTTCAATTGGTTTGTAATAATTATTTCATTTGGTTATGTAATTCATTTTATATTTGGTATGTAAAATAGAATAGGTTGTAATTTCATTTTCTAGATAAAATGTATTAGGATACATATTTTGTAAAAATGAAGATACAAGGTGATGAAGACTTGAAGAACACAAGGAGCATATGGATGCAAGATTAAGTGGGAGATTTGAAATCTCCTACTTTGTATGATTAACCCTTACCCGGTGACATTTGTTTTCGGCTAAACAAATGTCCACCAAAATGGCTAGATTGTGAACATACTTATTTTGCATGTGTAGTTGTTTGTATGTTTATGGATTGTATGTTTGATTGCAACAAATTAATCACACAAATTAACAACAAACAAAACGAAAATTTAATTGGTTAAATTAGACGTATTAACGAAATGCAAAACGGCAATTTAAATGGTTAAATTGAAAAAGGCAACCAAAAACCTTAATAAATGGTTATTAAGAACAAGAAAAGGATAACGTATATAAAATGGTTTATATCAAGTAATTGGCTCAATTACAAGACATGAAATTGGTTTTTCATAAGTACCATACACTAAATGCATGTTGGTGTATGGCATAAAAGTTTTCTCAAACTAGAATTAACGAAAACTTAAAATCCCTTTTACAAACAAGGTAAACAAGTTTAACGCCATCCTATTGTGTGACACTTAAAAGTATTAGGGAACTCATGATGGGATAAAAGTCACCTAACCGTTATGAGCAAACTAATATGATTAAGGTAAATTTCGCATGCTTGTGGGATAAAGGTCACCTAACCACTTGTATGTTAAATTTACAAGTCTATACAAGTAGGACGACTTGATTTGGGAATCATGAACTTAGGGTCACCGAAGCATGAGGAACAAATAGGCGTTGATGGGATAAATATGCCATGCAAAAGGATTGCATGATCCCATACTCTAGAAGTTTCAAATGGATTGCAATTGTCATTTATTGACTACCTAGCTAAATCAAATTGCGGGATAAAGGTCACCTAACCGAAATTTGGTTTACCGTTGGATTCTAGAATTTAATAATTCAATTTGATTTAAAGGGTATTGAATGTTATACTAAAATCGATACTTAAACGAACTTTGTTAATTTTGTAGATGGCCGCCAATAACAACAACATACAAAACGCACCTATTAACTTGAACAACCTATCATTAAGGTCTCTCCTCGAGAAAGACAAACTCAACCATACGAACTTTATGGATTGGTTCCGTAATCTTAGAATTGTCCTCAAACTTGAGGATAAGGCGTATGTGTTGGAAGACCCCATTCCCGATCAACCCGACGAGGATGATACGGAAGGCATGGCTTATTGGGATAAGTATTGCGCCGATTCGGTGCAAGTCACTTGCCTAATGCTTGGGACTATGATACCCGAACTCCAAAAGGATTTTGAACATCATAGTGCATATGACATGATTACGCAATTGAAGGAGATGTTCCTTCAACAAGCACGTGTCGAGCGCTTCGAAACGGTTCGAGCGTTACATGCATGTCGTATGGATGACACCCAATCTGTATCCTCTTATGTCCTCAAAATGAAAAGCCTTATTGATCGCGCAAACGGTCTTAATCTCAACATATCCAATGAGCTAGCCACTGATCTTATCCTAAACTCCCTGTCAAAGAGGTTTGACCAATTTGTAATTAATTACAATATGAATGGGATGGATAAGACCATTGGTGAACTTCATGGCATGTTAAGGACGGCGGAAACTAGCATGGGTAAGAGGGCTTCACCCGTGCTAATGATCAATGATGGTGGGTCCAAAGGTATCAACACCTCTAAGCCAAAGGCGGCTAAGAGGAAAGGACCCGCCCATCAAGGCAAGGGAAAGGGGAGGATGGTTACCCCAACCAAGAACAAGAACAAAAAACAAAAGGTTGCGGAAAAGGAAAACCCCAAGGAAGACCCATGTTTCGGTTGCGGTGAGATGGGTCATTGGAAACGAAACTGTCCGGTCTACCTTAAGGAGTTGAAGGAAAAGAGGGATGCGGGGCAATCCTCAGGTAATATATATATGGTATATATAGAGCTTAGTATTACTTCTTCTAATACATGGGTATTAGACACTGGATGTGGAACTCACATTTGCAATTCTTTGCAGGGGTTCAAAAGAAGTAACAAGCAAACGGGAACATCAAGTCTCTTCATGGGGAATGGAGCTAAAGTGCAAGTGAAAGCTCAAGGAGACTTTGTGTTAAAACTTCCAAGTAGCATGGAACTTATTTTGAATGATGTTTTGTATGCACCCGACTTGTGCCGAAACATTATTTCTGTTTCCCGTTTGAAACAATATGGTTTTAATGTTAATTTTATTAATGATGATATCCATGTTTGTTTAGATAATGTATTCTATTTCAAGGTTTCGCCTTCAAATGGAATTTATGAATTGGTTCATGATGACACATCATCTAGTAGCTCAATGTACCATACAAGCACCAAGAAACTCAAAAGGGATTTGAGTGATTCCTACTTATGGCATTGTCGCCTTGGTCACATAAACAAGAACCGAATGCATACACTTCAAAAGAATGGACTTTTAAAATCAAATGAGATGGACTCGTTTGATGTATGTGAATCTTGTTTACAAGGCAAAATGACTAAAGCACCTTTCAAAGGGACCTATGAAAGGGCTAAAGACTTATTGGGATTAATACATTCGGATGTGTGTGGTCCCTTTAAGCCCATGACTAGGAATAGTGAAAGATACTTTGTTACATTCATTGATGACTTCAGTCGTTTCGGATATGTCTTCTTGTTAAGGCATAAGGATGAAACTTTTGAAGCATTCAAAGAATATCAAAACGAAGTACAAAATCAACTCAACAAGACAATCAAGGTACTGCGTACCGATAGAGGAGGTGAATACCTAAGCGATGCCTTCCAAAATCATCTTAGAAGTTGTGGGATTATCTCACAACTCACTCCTCCTGGAACACCCCAACTGAATGGAGTTTCCGAAAGGAGGAACCGAACCCTAATGGATATGGTTCGATCTATGATGGCTAGAAGCTCGTTACCTCTATCATTTTGGGGTTATTGTCTATGCTCCGCGGCTCGTATTTTAAATATGGCCCCAACCAAGAAAGTGGAATGAACACCTCATGAGATGTGGTTTGGAAAACCTCCATCTCTATCATACTTAAAGGTATGGGGATGTGAAGCTTACCCTAAGCGTTACGTCCCTAATAAGTTAAATGCTCGATCCACGAAGTGTATCTTCATAGGATATCCCAAGAATGATATGGGATATTATTTCTATGATCCATCCGAGCAGAATGTATTTGTTGCTCGGAAGGCGGAATTCCTTGAAACTAAGTTCCTAATGGAAGGAAATAGTGAAAGGAAGATAGATCTTGAGGAGGTTCAAGATCAAGTAGATGATACACAATTGGTTGACACTAGCACTCAACATGAAAATGTTGAGAATGATCAAATGGATGATCAAAATACACAAGACGTTCGCAGATCTGGTAGGATTAGTAATCCTCCTGAGAGATATGGGTTTCTCATGGATGGTTGCTATGTGGTTGATTTGGATGAACCAATAAACTACCAAGATGCTTTATCAAGGATTGATAAAGATAAATGGCAGGAAGCCATGAACGCTGAGATGCAATCCATGTATGACAACCAAGTTTGGGAACTTGTTACACAACCTGCTGGCTCAAGGCTAGTTGATTGTAAATGGCTTTTCAAAATGAAAACCGACATACATGGAAACTTGGATACATATAAAGCTAGACTTGTAGCAAAAGGTTTCACTCAAACTCAAGGGGTTGACTATGATGAAACTTTTTCGCCTGTGGCAATGCTAAAGTCTTTTAGGATATTACTTGCCATTGCTGCTCATTATGATTATGAAATATGGCAAATGGATGTCAAGACCGCTTTCCTAAATGGACATCTTGAGGAAGATGTCTATATGGTTCAGCCTGAGGGTTTTGTTGATCCGAAATATCCTAAAAAGGTATGCAAGTTAAAGAAGTCAATCTACAGATTGAAACAAGCATCTAGAATGTGGAATCATCGTTTTAATGAGGAGGCCAAGAAATTTGGCTTCATTAAAAATGGTGATGAAGCTTGTGTATACAAGAAAGCTAGTGGGAGCACTATCATGTTCCTTGTACTATATGTGGATGATATATTGTTATTTGGAAATGATATTCCGGCAATGCAAGGTGTTAAAACTTGGTTAAGCAAATGCTTCTCCATTAAGGATCTTGGAGAAGCACAATACGTTTTGGGGATTGGGATCTACAGGGATAGATCCAAGAAACTGATAGGTTTAAATCAAAGTGCATACATTGAAAAGATCTTGAAAAGGTTCAAGATGGAGAACTCTAAGAAAGGTTTGGTACCTATTCAAAAGGGAACACTTCTCAGTTCATCTCAGTGTCCCACCACGAAAGATGAACAGGAGAGAATGAAGAAAGTCCCATATGCATCTGCTATTGGGTCAATCATGTATGCAATGATATGCACTAGACCGGATGTGTCATGCGCTCTTAGCCTGACAAGCAGATACCAGAATAACCCAGGAAACAGTCATTGGATTGCTGTCAAAAGTATATTGAAATACCTTAGGAGGACTAAGGATATGTTTCTGATATATGGGTCTGGTGAGGAGGAACTCGCTGTAAAAGGTTACGTGGACGTGAGTTTCCAAACTGATCGAGATGATTCTCGATCACAATCTGGTTATGTCTTCACGTTAAACGGAGGTGCGGTCTCTTGGAAGAGTTCAAAACAGGATGTTGTTGCCTTATCCACTACAGAGTCGGAGTACATTGCCGCCTCATTGGCAGCTCAGGAAGCTGCATGGATGAAGAAATTCATCGACGACTTAGGAGTAGTCCCTTCCATTCAGGACCCTCTTGAGATCTTTTGTGACAACGAGGGTGCGATTGCTCAAATCAAAGAACTTCGTGCTCACCAAAAGACCCGTCACATTGAGCGGAGATTCAACTACATAAGGGATGAAGTTGAAAAGGGAAAGATATGTATTCGCAAAGTTCATACAGATCTTAATATAGCGGATCCTCTCACGAAGCTCTTACATGGTGCAAAACATCAAGGGCATGTTTGTGCATTAGGGCTTCGATATTCTAGTGATTGGTCATGATCTGTTTTAAGCATTGTAACGGAACGAAATTGTTCAAACTCATTAATATAATTATGGTTTAATTTATTTTGAGTTAAGTTCCTATTTTGCATATTTTATCCATGAATAAGCAATTATTCTAAATTCCGTAGTTGATCACATTTGTGGGAACCAGTGTGAGGTTTAGACTATTATGAACTTGGATTGGTATACATTCACGGACTGAATGTGGGGCAAGGTTGCAACCAAGGTTCATAGATATTTGTGGGATACAAATATTGGAAGACCCGCCCTCAAGATTTACTAAATGGAGCCTTTGTAGTTGATCACATGTAGTCTTGAGTAAAGGCGAATATCATTGTATCCTCTGACCTGAGATACATATTGGGTTCGGATATTTACCAAGTATTGTGCCTTGATTCATTCCTTCGCTATTCTGAAATATGGTAGTTCATAAGGAAGAGCTCAGGTATAATACAAGGTATATATATATTTAGGACGTATGTAGTCAAGATGGAATTTGTCCCTCTTATTCGTTGAGAGTCAGATGTCTAAGGCCTGATAAAGTTAAATCTAGAAGAGAGTGATCACTCTGTGTCTCTTGGATTTAACATGACATCTAGGACGAAAGGATATAATGAAAAGATTCACCTATTCATATTCGAGATGGGAACTCGAAAGGGATGATGTTATTGAATGGCACAAAGTCATAACATATTGGGGGTGATGGACGGTCGTTAGGTGGTATCCGTCACTTGCATTAATTTCTTATGTTTCTCGTGCAAGTGGGAGATTGAAGGTTTTTCGTATGCCCGAGAGACATATTAAATTAATGTGGCTAACGTGTTATGATCCAAGTCGGGTCATACCCAATAACAAACTTACCGACACCTTATTCGTATTTGATCTTAACGATTGAATCATTGATTAAATACGCAACACTTGAATTTTAAAGAAAAGGTTTCTTAAATAATATTACTTGATATGTTTATATAAGTTATGGAATAACTTATAACAAGGATTTAATTATTTATAGGTTAAATAATTAATTAAGTTATGTTACATTTTATAAGTTGGTTTTATAAAATATACATAACAAATAATATACAAGTTTATAAAATGTGTTTTATAAAATCATGTTTTATAAAAACTGATTTTATAAATTCGGTTTTTTATAAAAGTATATTATAATATGATCATTGGTAGTGGCTTTGGGAGTTCAAAACACATGCTAGAGATTCTTCATTGAATGGCCCATACTTTTCCAAGGATCTATAAGCATGCTCCTTGACTAAAAGCTAGACACACATGCAAACATATCAAGAGAATAAGTGCAAAAAAACTGCATTTCTGCTGCAGTTAGGCTGTGGGGTTTGAAGCACAATAGGGAGATCTTCAAGCTCATTTTTCAAGTAATTTAAGTGTCTTATTAAATCCTAACTAAAGGCTAGGTGTTGGTGCATAAGTTTGGGGTATTTCTCCTTGAGGTTTCATGCTTTTGAAACTACATTCATCATCATTTCTTTGGGTTACTGCTGTCCAGAAATCAGTGAGCAAAGAAAGCGGTTTGTAGCTTAGTTAACAAGGGTTTAAAGGTTCCAAAGTATTGCCAAGATTAAGGGTGGTGTTGGAGTACAAGAGCTTAGGGTTCTATACACTTGAAGGTTCAAGTTAGGAGCTCATTTCATCATCATCTCCTTCAAACTTTCTGCTCATTTTGAAGAACCCTCAAACTTGTTTTGAGGAGGTATAAACACTATCCTTTCTTGTTAATTAGTAAGTATTATTTCACAACTTGATCCATGGGATTTACATTTAAATGGTTGAATGATTAACAAGTTCTTAAACGGCTAAACATACTCATATTAACACGCTTCCGCAAGCTTACTAATAAATGGTTTTAAGGATATTGAAACTTGTTAAATCCCTACAAATATTCACATCAATTGGTGGCAATTATCATGTCCACATAATTCAATAATAATCCACAGAACTTCTGTCTGCATAATAATTCATTCGAGGAATGTTTTGCTTGTGTCTATCTCGTCAAACATTTATAAAAGCATTTCATGTATTCGCAGTTCAAAAATATATTTCAAAAGCATTTAATAAAGCAGTTGTAAAAACAGCACATGTATTCTCAGTCCCAAAAATGTAAAGAGTAAAAGGGAGCAAATGAACTCACGATACGATATTTTGTAGTAAAAATATGCATACGACAGGACTGAACAATGCAGGGTTGGCCTCGGATACACGAACCTATATCATTTGTATGTATATATTAAAACATATAACCGTTACTAAAAAATTTATTTATTATATCTTAATTTATATATTCAAAATGATTAATATTTATATAGTTATATGAATATATCCATTTTTATATACATAATTGTTTAGTGTTATATTTATAAATTAATAGTTTGCTATATGTAAGTATTTATATATAAAAAAAATATTAATAGGTTTGTTATATATAGTTATGTGAAATACTAATATAATTATAGTATATGTAATAAGTATATTTTATCAAAAAAATAATGATAGTTTTGATAATATTGGGTTACTAATATACATAATAATAACTTTATTAATAATGATAATATTAATAACAATAAATATTATTTTTAACGATTTTTATGTTAATAATGATAATAATAATACTAATAACCATAAAAATGATACTAATACTAATATTTAAGGAAAATAATAATAAATTTTATTATTTTCAAACTACTGATAATAATAATAATAATAATAATAATCCTAATTATGCTAATAATAATATTAATTATATTTAGTAATAACCATAATAATAATATTTTTAATTATTCTAATAAACACATTACTAGTATTAATAATAATATTAACAACTAATAATAACAATATTTAATAATAATAATAATTAATAACAATAATAACAAAAGTAATAATAATAATGATAATAACAATAATGACTACCTCACAATGTAAGCTCCAAAAAAATTTAAATGCCCTTGCCGGGGTTCGAACCCGCGACCTCACGCTAACCCGAATCACCTCTAAACCATCCCGCTGTTTCAGTGTTTGGGTATTAACTCCCATTACCAGCTATATATCTCAATTCGAGTGGCCCAATTCTAAAAGCCTATTAAATTCACTAATCCCAAATTGTATTGAGTTTGAAAGGAGCCCAACAGCATGTTTTAATGGATTCATGATTACGGCCCAAGGGAAAAACAATCCATCACAGAATGTTTTAATGGAATTTGCTGGATTTTTTTTGAAAAGTGGGGTTCGGTTTTAGCCAAGGACAACAACATCAATCATCATTCATAATCATTAACTTTCCTTTTTATTATTTCATGTAACCTTCATCACCTTTTTCCTAATACAACATCATCATCATCGTTGTTATTGTTAACAGAAGGCAGAAGCAGAAACAGTTGCTGTAGCAGTAGAAACAGAAGAAGAAACGTGGACATAGCAGCAAACCGGTAGTTTAGTGATGAATTTGTTGATGGTATTCAAACACGTTAAGGATCTTTCTTAAAAGAAAACAGAAATATGAAAGGCGTACAGCAGCAGTGGTATTGAGATGGTTTTCGTGCAGGTGGGTTTCGTTTTAAAAAAAAAATTTATTACAACATCCATAATCATAAACAGAAATGAGCATGGTTGTGGGTGCCGGATTTGTCGTTAATGAGATAGAAATAAAAGAAAATATTAGTAGCAGGTTTAAGGAAGGTGTAGTAGTTGCCGGTTGACAATTAGGAGGTTCAAGGTGGCGGTGGATTGTGGTTATGGAGGTCGATCGATAACAGAAACAAACAAACGGTTTTAGTGATAGATTTGTGGTGTTCAATTGTGACTCGAACATGGTGATTTTATAGAAGAAGGTGGTTTAGTGGTGATTTTAAAGTGGGTTTGAAATCGTAGTATTACAATCAATATGGGTTCATTGTTTCTGGGTTTCGATAGTAACAAAAAAAATGCAGTAGTAGACTTTGGTGATCATGGGGTTTTGTTTGAAGTTTTAAGTATGATGAGGGTTTCGGTTTTTGGATTGATCAGAAGTAGGAAACTAGTGACAAGAACAAGTTAGTGTGTTTGTTTCATGAGTATGATGATGGGTTTGGTTTCGATTGACGATGGTGTGGAAGGTGATGTTTGATGGAAGGTGAAAATGGTGTTGCTTCGGTTGTAGAACAAGAAGGAGAAAATGGGTATGTTATGAACTTGCATATGCATAGGTATATATTAATTAGATGGTGGAACCAACAAACACAGTAAATCATATTATAATATATATTAAATAAAACATAAGTTAAATAAACGTGTATGAAAGAAAATATCAGCCTTCCACTTTTGTCAAATTCTACCGACAGTTTTCACGGACTGTGTATCATGCGAAATCAGTGGCGAATAAAAGTGTTCAGAATAATTTCATATTTTTAAATTAACTATATTTATTTATTTTGGTCATTATGGTACAAAATTCGATCATTAATTTATTAAATAAAAATTACATCAACTGTCCCTCTCATTTATGGGTAAAATATAAAAAGTGTTAAAATTAAATAATTAGATCCTAAATATACTTTTAATAAGCCTATAACTTATATAACTCATTTTCGGATTACCTTTTATTTTAAAATCATATAAGTTCGTTTTTAACTTGATTAATAACCATCAAGATGATAAACGAGTGCTACGAGCGTTTATTAAATATATTCTAAATTATATATATTCAATGTACTTTTCATATATAGATAGATTTATAGTAATGTCATGTATTATTTTACACAAATAAACTAACTCATATAAGTTTCTATTTCAAATTAATATATATATATATATATATATATATATATATATATATATATATATATATATATATATATATATATATATATATATATATATATATATTTGCAGATAGTAGTTCGTGAATCGTCAGAAATAGTCGAAGTTCAATTGAATATATGAAACAGTTCAAACTTTTTGAGACTCAACCTTACAGACTTTGCTTATCTTGTTGAAATCATATAAAGATTAAGTTTAAATTTGGTCAGAAATTTCCGGGTCGTCACAGTTACAAATTCTCTCTTAGAACATTAGTCATGTTCATTCGAAACTTCATACCTACGAATTCTGAACCATTATTCGCTTGACTTAAAGTCGGGAAGAGAAAACAAAAGTATGGAACTCTAAAATATAAAAGAAACGAAGAAGGTGGATTTATAGTGAATTATCAGACAGAGCAATCGAGACAGATATTCGTATTTAACCAAAGAGGATTCTAATTTCCTTAATCTCTGAAGAATCAAATCTTATATAGATTTTGAAGATTTTCTCTAAATTCCTTGAATTCCGGGAATCCACTGTGACTATGTCAAAAGTTAAATCTCTATCTCAATCTTTTGTGATAGCTTCATTCGTACTTTTCGATTAATCGAATTATTTTATCCCAATTACTCAATAGTGATAAAACCCTATTTAACAACTCATATTCGTCATGAAAAACATTCTTATTGTTAGCTATGACGACCTCGATCAGATTTCGGGACGAAATTTCTTTAACGGGTAGGTACTGTGACGACCCGAAAATTTCCGACCAAATTTAAACCTTATCTTATTATGATTTCGACACGATAAGCAAAAGTCTGTTATGTTGCGTCTCAAAAATTTTGAACTATTTTCATTTATGCAATTACCCTTCGACCGTTCTCGACGATTCACGAACAACTATTTGTAAATAGGTACATATATATTTAAAAATATATATATATATATATATATATATATATATATATATATATATATATATATATATTAATTCGAAATATAATTTGAAATATAATATTATTTAGTTATTAGAATTAATTTTGTAAAATAAAATAATATAAGATATAATAAAATTTATTAAAATGAATCTATATATAGATTTAAAAGTTTATTGAATACATTGTGATACTCGGTTGACGTATCGTTAGTATTCATATAGATCTAATAGGAAATTATGAAAATTTAAAATAAAAGTTGAATCGTAAATTGATTACGAAGATTTTAGTTTTGATAGAAATATTTTTATCTTTTTAGTTTAAAATATAATACTCCGTACATATTAATTGGAACTAAAAATATATATTAGACGCACCCTTTTGATCAGGTTTCAAACATTTAATGACCAAAATAAATAAATATATTTAATTTAAAAATTTGGGATTTTTAGAAACACTTTTATACGTTAGCTGTTTAGCAATGGACACATTATAGCCATCCAGGATAAACTGTTGGTAACTATAAAACAATTAAGAGGCTGTTTACTATTAGATCACAGATTTCTAAATAATAAATTATAATATAATTATTATTATATAATTATTATTAATTATTAATAATATTATAATCATTACATCTTATCTATCTGTATCTATAAATGAATATATAAAATATGCATCTAGACCACTTGCATTGACTCTGTCTTCTGTTTTGGTTCTTTGACACCCAAACAACCCCCAAATTAAACCACCATCACCTTTCACCTTTCAAATTACCATCGTGAACTACTACTGTTGTTGCTCCATGTTTGATCAAGATGCGTTTGCTTGTTCTCGTTTTCAAACGAGAACCATCACCATAATCATCATCTACTTTCGAACCAGTTTTCCTTATACTTTTTTATGCTCGATTAACCACCACACCCATTGATTATCATCATCTAACCCATTTGTTAATGAATCATTGATGTATTGTTTGTTGGTGTTTTTCTGTCATCGTGAACAAGACCATCACTACAACTTCACCTTCACCACCGATGGCTTCCACAACCACCATCCACCTCCGGCATTCACCATCTCCACCTTACACCACCATTGAAGACCAACCGTCGGCCACCTCCAATACCCAGCACCGCAACCTCTTTCTTTCTCTACATCCCTCCCTCTCTTTTATCTGTCTTACATATATTTCCATCCGAGACCCAAACAGCCACCACTATGTTGCTACACCTAGTTTCTTCTATTTCCTGCTCGATTACAAACTCCCTCATCACCGCCGGAATAAATTAAAACAACCACCTCACCCTTATCTCTCTTCTATCCATATCCGAGAAAACCACCATTGTTAACAAACCATCACTCTGATCACCCTTGAACAACCAACTTCGTTACAACTTTCTATTCTGTTCCGAACAACCGAATCAAAACACTACTCTCATCATTTTGATCAGACATCACTCGAACTTCTTGTTCCTATTCGAACCACCCACGAAACCACCTGCTAATTACAACTTTTTCCTTCTGTTTCTTTCTTTATTCGACTACAACTTACTGCTGTAGACTTCGAGTTACAAACGAATAAGATGTTAAAATAATGTTGTTACAGTGAATTGAAACTGTGACGACGATTGATATAGATCGATGATTAAACAGAGATGATGAAGACGATGAACAGTGTAATACAATAGTTATAATGATGATGGCGATACAGATGATGATAAAGCTACGTCCGGTATTTTTTTTTTAAAAAAAGAAAAGAAAAGAAAAACCCTAGTTGAATTAAGCATGAAGAACGAAACCCTTTTAATAAGTCGATTAGTTCAATTAGGCCATTTACACTGTTGTTGGATCGGGCCACTGATGGGCTTCTATGTTTCGGTGCTCAATTGGGCTGTAACTGTTGTTGGACCGAAATGAAACTGGGCCAGAAAATAATAACACGGGTTAAATATTATTGGGTTTGAGATTATATCAGAAAAGCAGAAATGGCTCAATGTTTAGGGTGCGTGTTGATTTAGCGAGTGGTCGCGGGTTCGAGCCCGGTATGAGGCATTTTTTTAAAAAAAAGTTTTTAAAGGTAGTCTTCATTTATTATTATAATTATTATTATCATTATCATTATTATTATTACAATTATTATTATTATTAACATTATTGATATTATTGTTGTTATCATTAATTGATAAAAATATCATTATTAGTAAAAGTATTATTAGTATTATAGTTATTATTATTATTATTATTATTATTATTATTATTATTATTATTATTATTATTATTATTATTATTATTATTATTATTATTATTAAAATTATTATTATTAAAATTATCGTTTATTATTAAAGATAGTATTTTTATTAAAATTTTCATTATTATTAAATTTATCAATTTTTATTAAAACTGTCATTTTATTTATCATTATTAGTATTATTATTATTTTTATCATTAACATGATTTTTATTATTATTATTATTATTATTATTATTATTATTATTATTATTATTATTATTATTATTATTAACGCTATTCTATCAAATAAATATTAAATACATAAAAACATATTTGATACATAATTATATTAGCATTACATAAAATATTGGAATAAACATATTAACATTAATTATATAAATATTACATATAAATTATTAATTACTTATATACATATATTAATATAACAATATGAATAAATATTAATTTTCATTATATACAAAATAAACATATATAACATATAATTTAAGATATAAATAAAATATATATTTGGATTTAGTAAAAAAAAATTCTATTTAAACTACAAACAATAAATATATAATTAATATATAATTAATAGGTGAAATTATTTGATTACAATTATAGGTGTTAATATATATACTTGATATAGGTTCGTGAATCCGAGGCCAACCCTGCATTGTTCAGTTCCATCGTATGCATATTTTTACTACAAAATATCGTATCGTGAGTTCATTTGCTCCCTTTTACTCTTTACATTTTTGGGACTGAGAATACATACGCTGTTTTTATAACTTTTTTACAACTGCTTTATTAAATGCCTTTGAAATCTATATTTTTGGACTGAGATGCTTTTATAAATGTTTGACGAGATAGACACAAGCAAAACATTCCTCGAATGAATTATTATGCAGACAGAAGTTCTGTGGATTATTATTGAATTAGTTGGACGTTATAATTGCCACTAATTGTTGTGAATATTTTTCCCTGATTATTATTGCTTGGTAACCTAAGAATTAGAAACGGGTATGGGCCTAATTCACGCGAATCCTAAAGGTAGCTACCGGGTTTAACACCCCCACCTAGAATGTTCACTAGACGGAAGAGCTAGTGGGCGTGGTGTTTAGTACTTTGAGGTTTATATATTATACAGAAGAGATGATCTGTTTTGGGGATATTATTGATGCGCATTATATGTTAAGGTCGGTTACCATGTTGAGCAATGAAATCAAAGTCAATGTTATGTATAGAGAGAATGATTTTTATACACAGGTTATGTGTATTATTTTTGTGCACGAGATATGTGTACGGTTATTAAAAATCGCGAGGCAACCTACGGGGGAGAAAAGGATACGAACCTACTCTGCCAATCATTATGAAAAATGGTTTAGTACACGAGATATGTGTACTGTATTTAAATCTTGTCTATCAAAATGATGAATTTTATCGTTTTATGATAAACCTATGAACTCACCAACTTTTTGGTTGACACTTGAAAGCATGTTTATTCTCAGGTATGAAAGAAATCTTCCGCTGTGCATTTACTCATTTTAGAGATATTACTTGGAGTCATTCATGACATATTTCAAAAGACGTTGCATTCGAGTCGTTGAGTTCATCAAGATTATTATTAAGTCAACTATAGTTGGATATATTATGAAATGGTATGCATGCCATCAACTTTCGATGTAAAGAAAGTTTGTCTTTTAAAAACGAATGCAATGTTTGTAAAATGTATTATATAGAGGTCAAATACCTCGCGATGTAACCAAATGTAATGTATTCGTCCAGATGGATTAGGACGGGTCGTGTCATAAGTCACCTATTTTGTTAGGTTTTTTTTACTTATGTTTTTAACAGAATGAAAAGAATTACACGTGAATGAATGAAAGATACAAAAGCAATATTATATAAAGCCCATCTATGGTAAGAATATAATCACATCTGTATGGTTTTGACAAATAAAGTCAACACTTAAAATTCCAGTCTAATGATACTCATAATATGAAGTTAAAAAAATTGGTTATAAATTAAACATGTGTATATGCAGAGAGACGTACAAGCAGCTTCGAGAATGTCGATAGAGGCATACAACCATGAAATTAAATGGAAGATTTAGGTGATGTTGTCATACGTACATCCTCAATATTCTTATGTTATTCAACATTTTAGCACACGTACCTATCTACATAGCCTACTCTTTAGAACAATAAGGAACAACAATGTTAAGTTCTATAAAAATATTATAATGTGGTTAGATTTACAATAGATCAAACATTATTAGAAAAAGTTACACAAGGGTCAAACATAATATTAGCAAAAAATTTAGTTTCAGAGACGACTACCAACATTAATAATCAAATAAATCAGATACAACATTTACATTGTTTTATATCGAGGTCATGAGCATGACCTGCTAGTCAAACAAATACAAGTTACTCAAATAGTTTACATAATATGACTATTCTCACACAGACTACACTAAACTTGATAAATGAGATATCCAATACCAGATCTATTCCTATGATTTGCAACGAACGCCATTGGATCAGAAAACCAGCGCCACCAGTCTAGATGCCCCTTTGGAGATCTATTTGAGATCCAATCAAAGCTTTTAAGTTGCATCTCATTTAGAGCCGTCGGAACGGATAATTTATCTTTCACGAACACGACCTGAATTCTATTCTTCCAAATGATTGTAGCCGCAAATCCATACAACCGCTTTCCATAGTAGTTGGCATTTCGAAGTGCCCAAATTATTGTGTATTGTAAAAATTTTATAATTTAAAAAAATCTTATAATATAATTATATTTACTTTGGTTTTAAATTAATTTTATTTAATGACTAAGATTTTTAAGATTTTTCATTTATAGTCATTAAGTTGTTTTTTATTTTATATAAGACCAATTTAACGCGGCGTCAGAGGGGTCCTGTCAGACCTGCTGGCATTGGGTGACGCCCCCTGACGCCCCTAGTGGGGCGTTACCGGTGACGCGTACGGTGCGTTAGACCAATTTTAACGCGGCGTCAGAGGGGTCCCGTCAGACCCGCTGGCAATGGGAGACACCCCCTGACGCCCCTAGTGGGGCGTTACCGCTGACGCTTGAGGGGCGTCAGTCAACTTTTTCACGGATGGGTGAGGCAGCGTCAGTACACGTGGCGGCTTCTGATTGGCTGAAAATTAAAGCCGTTGGCTAACGGCAATTTTTTATTTTTTATTTTTTTTAATTCTATATATTTTTATTTATATAAACCCATACATTCTACACTTTTATCACACCATTTCACTTTATTTTTCTTTCATTTTATTAAATAAATCATACAATTTTCTCTCATAACTATCAATTATTTTTCTTTCATGGCATCGTATTTACTTAGTTACGATTTCGATTCGGAAGACGAGCGTATTATTGCACTAATTCAACATTTAGAAGATGATGATGACGAAGTCGAATCCGACCGTGTTCCAAGATCACGAATTTATATTCCAAGAAATCGTGAAGAAGCCGGAGAAAATTTATGGAAGGATTATTTTAGTGACACACCCGTGTTTCCGCCATATAAATTTAAAAGGCATTTTCATATGCGGATTGAACTATTTCTCCGAATATCGCAAGGTATTTCTAATTTTGATTCTCATGATACTCCCGAGCATTTTAGATTTTTTAGGGAACGTTTTGATGCTATCGGTCAGCCGACTTTTACAATATTGCAAAAAATGACTTCGGCTCTACGCCAATTGGCGTATGGAACTGCCGCCGATATGTTTGATGAATATTTAAAAATGAGTGAGCAAACCTCAATACTTTGTTTAGATAACTTTTGTAAATGTATTATTACATTATACAAAGAACGTTACATGAGATCTCCCAATGCATACGATGTTCAACGTTTATATAGTAAACATGAAGAGAAACATGGTTTTAAGGGTATGTTCGGGAGTATTGATTGTATGCATTGGGAGTGGAAGAATTGTCCCGTTGCTTTGAAGGGACAATACACTAGGGGTGATCACAAGAAACCTACCATTATGCTTGAAGCAGTTGCTTCGTATGACTTGTGGATTTGGCATGCATTTTTTGGAATGGCGGGTTCCAACAATGATATAAATGTTTTGAATCAATCCTATGTTTTTGATAAACTTAAAAAGGGAACATCTCCACTAGCACCATTTGAGGTAAACGGTAATCAGTACACAAAAGGCTATTACTTAGCTGACGGTATATATCCTGACTGGGCTACTCTAGTCAAAGGTTTTGCGTGTCCGACAGATGATCCAAGGATTAAGTTTACTAGGTTTCAAGCTAGTGCCCGAAAGGATGTAGAGAGGGCATTTGGGGTTCTTCAAGGTCGATTTCATATTTTAAGGTTAGCAGCACGCACTATGTCGGTAAACAAGATGCGGAGAGTTATGGACTGTTGTATCATATTACATAATATGATTTTGGAGGATCAATGATTTGCGTTAAGTGATTGGGAAGAAGAGTTCATTACCGAAGATATGGAGAATCGTCCGGAACGGATACCGAATAGAGGACGGGATCAAGACGTTATCATCCGAGAAATAAGAGATAGGACGGTGCACGACCAACTAACCGATGATCTAGTTGAGCATATTTGGAACCTTCCATCCGCATTCCGCACCATGAATGGTTAAATTTTATGTAATGGTTAAATTTTATGTAATGGTTAAATTTTATTTAATGGTTAATTTTTATATGTTTTTTAATTATATGTAATATAATATATAATAAAATAAAAAAGAAAAAGAAAAAATAAAATTGGTGGGACCTGTTTGACACTGGAGGGGCGTCAGGGTTATTTTTGTGTCAGAGAGTGACACTGCCACGTCAGAGGCAGATTGCACTTTTTGGCCAAAAAGTGGACAATCTGCCTGTGACGTCACAGGCAGGGTTATATATGGTCTTAGTCAAGTTTTTCACGGAAGAGAGAGGAAGCGTCAGGGATACGTGTCAGATGGGGATTGGCTGAAAAATAAAGCCGTTGGCAAACGGCTATTTTTGTGTTTTTTTGATTTTTTTTAAATTCTATATATTTTTATCTATATAAACTCATACATTCTACACTTTTAACACACCATTTTCCTTTATTTTTCTCTCATTACTATCAATTATATCATACAATTTTCTTTCATAACTATCAATTATTTTTCTTTCATGGCATCGTATTTACTTAGTTACGATTCCGATTCGGAAGACGAGCGTATTATTGCACTAATTCAACATTTAGAAGATGATGATGACGAAGTCGAATCCGAGCGTGTTCCAAGATCACGAATTTATATTCCAAGAAATCGTGAAGAAGCCGGAGAAAACTTATGGAAGGATTATTTTAGTGACACACCCGTGTTTTCGCCATATAAATTTAAAAGGCGTTTTCGTATGCGGAGAGTTATGGACTGTTGTATCATATTACATAATATGATTTTGGAAGATCAAGGATTTGCGTTAAGTGATTGGGAGGAAGAGTTCATTACCGAAGATATGGAGAATCGTCCAGAACAGATACCGAATAGAGGACGGGATCAAGACGTTATCTGTGACGACCCGGAAATTTCCGACCAAATTTAAACTTAATCTTCATGTGATCTCGTCACGATAAGCAAAGTTTGTAATATTGAATCTTAAAAATTTTGGAACTATACCTAGATAATCAATTACCCTTTGACCATGCCTGCCGATTCACGAACAAGTTGTCTATAAGTAAATATGTAATTAAATATATATATATATATATATATATATATATATATATATATATATATATATATATATATATATATATATATATTTGAATTAAAAATGTAAGATAAATTACAAGATAGTTAAGTTGTAATTCAAAATGAACCTATATGAATTATACGTATAAATATTATGATATGTATATTGTAATACATATATAGAGTGTAGAAATATTCAATTATATATAAATTATAATATAATTGATAAATTAAGATACTGATATATTAAATATGATTTCAAGTTAAAAACATAGTTGTTATAATAATATTGTTATTACTTCCAATGTTAATATCAAGACTAGTGTTATTTGACTATAAAACTTATATATACAAATTCGATATACATAAATTAATATAGTATTATAATTATTAATATTATGGGTAATATCAATAATATTGGTATTATTATAATCACTATTATTGTTATTAATATACATTTTATAGTAACTGTTATCATTATCATTAGTAATTAGTAATAATATTAATTGTATTACTATTATCTATAACATTAAAGTGTATTATTATTATATTTACATTTTTAATAAGATTAATTATAATATATGAATATAATTAAATAACAATAAGAGATAAATAATTATGGATATAAATACAGATATATAAATGGTAATATATACAGGTTACAATTAAATACATATATATATATATATATATATATATATATATATATATATATATATATATATATATATATATATATACAAATACAAGTATATATATATAAATATAAATATGTAAATACAAATAAATACATGTATACAAATAAGATTACGTATTCTGTTTTATATCATTATCAAACTATGCTGTAAAGTGTTTCCTAACAGCAAATCTAGTACGATTAAGCCCAATAAGTCCTGGTTACAAAAAAAATATGTTACTGTCGATTGGAACTTTCTTACTTGTCTTCTGAATTAATTTATTTGATAGTATCAATTAAACTAACAAACCAACAACTACACTACTGCTCCAATTGTTGAAATTAACATCCTTATTTTTGTTATATACTGATTGTATTTGGTTATCATAAGAATTAAAAACAGAAGTTTAGGAAACTGAAAACGTCATCTCTGTTACTCTTGGTCTATCTCGAACAACATGGAAATTACTCTTATTTCCGGACACTATCATCAAGAACACATTACAACCACAGACCCATTTGAATCAACCACCATGAAAACCCTTATCACCTTCGGTTAAACAAAACCACGACCCGCCACCCTCAATCACCATCAGCAATCACCATCTCTATTCGATCAACCATCACCGCTACTAATTTTTTTTTCTTCTCGATCATCACAACCATGGTGGCAAAACTGCTGTTAACTGCATCGATTTCCAATGACACCAAATCACCAACACACACCATGAACTAATAGGAACTAAAACCGCTGCTACAAAGGTTTCTGTTTTCGTTTTTCTGTTGAACCCACCTTCGCAAACCACCTTCCCTTTATGTATATATTTTTCTCTTTTGCTGCAACTTTTGTTCTACGCTTCTTTTTATTTCACAACCCCACGCCATTGTTGCTATGCTTGAAATCATTGAATTAAATAATCCGCATATTGAGCTGCCACTTGCGAAACCTTTTTCTTTTCTGGCCGACCAAGAGACCATCATCGAAACCCCACTTCTAATATAAATAAGGTTGAGGTTGTATATAAAGGCATGCTATCCCGTTTCTATATTTTTTTTCTTTCTCTATTCCCCTTTTATGGCCGACTAAGTGGAGTAGTTTTCGTTATTGGCCAACAAATTTCCACAAGGTGTACCCCATCTAACAATCAAACGAGCACCAAAAGTTTAAAGGGACGTCCATTTTTTTTTTAATAATCGGATAAGGACGTATGATGGAATCATCAGCACCTTTAAACTTAATTAACCACTACAAAACACTATTGTTACAACTAAAATTGCTGTCGATTTCAAAAAGAAAAAGGAAAAAAAAAGAGAAAAGGAGACAAGTAGTAGGGACGGCACCTTGGATACTTAATATATATCGAGCAACCTTTTATTTATTTGATTAAGCCATGCGTTCTTATTTGGGTCGTTAGATACACACATGTTGGGTCACACTTTTTGACAAAGTATTTCTTCAATAATTATTATGGGGTCAATTGTTTTTCATCATTTGGACCACGTTGAAATTGAAGTTCTTCAAGATATTTTTTTTTTCTCATCCGATATTCCCTCCTGTGAACAAGCAAGGCGATGATATGAGATTATGATGATGATATATGGGGACCGTGGGTTGCTAATAATACGTAAGTAATGATAAAAGCAATAATAAGATCATGGGATAAATGGGGATAGTTGAATTGGTATTACTCCATGTCTTTTTCTTCCTTTCTGATTCTTTTGATCCGAACCCCACCACAGCAATGATCTTGTTCAATTTAAATTATGGAAAGAATGATGTGGGGTGAAGAGATAACCTGGTTACCTTATGCTTTTTCTGTGGTGGGCCGAATTCCACAAAACAAACGGGTTATTAAACTTTGTTTTAAATGGATAGAGAACTTGCTAATTCTGTTGGGCCGTGACCCAAATATTTTGATGGGCCGAGATCCAGTTACGTTTTCTAATTGGGCCGTTACTCTTTTAATTGTTGGACCAAGAAACGGGTTATATTGATTTACGTTGGGGGTTATAACAGAAAGACAGCAGTTGGAGTGATGGTTAGGGTGTTAAGCGGGTGAGCGAGAGGTTGCGGGTTCGAGCCCTGTTTGAGGTATTTTATTTTTAGGAAAGCTTTAAAGGTAGTTTTCATTATTATTATTATTATTATTATTATTATTATTATTATTATTATTATTATTATTATTATTATTATTATTATTATTATTATTATTATTATTAGTATTCTTACAAATAATTATGTTTATACAAAAATACATTACGAGAACATTAAAATCACATATCACTCTAATTTTATTACTAATAAGATAGTAACTAAGCTATATATGAAATATATCAATTAATATATACATATATATATATTTTTTGTATAAAACCCTAATATATATTATTATTATTAATATGTTATAATGAAAGATAAACATTAATTAAATCAAATAGATAAATCAAATATATCTATATCTATATCTATATAACAAATAATTCAACAAGTATATTATTAAAAATAATATATAGATTTATTCGAATACGAGTATATGTTTTAATATATATACAAATGATATAGGTTCGTGAATCCGAGGCCAACTCTGCATTGTTCAGTTGTTCAATATAGTCATATGTATTTTTACTACAAGATACATTAGGTGAGTTCATTTGCTCCCTTTTACTCTATACATTTTTGGGCTGAGAATACATGCAAATGCTTTATTAACTGTTTTAAAATATTTATATGCGTGAGTTCATTTGATTCCCTTTCACTCTTTACATTTTTGGGACTAAGAATACATGCGCTATTTTTACAACTGCTTTATTAAATGCTTTTGAAATATATTTTGAACTGTGAATACATGAAATGCTTTTATAAATGTTTGACGAGATAGACACAAGCAAAACATTCCTCGAATGAATTATTATGCAGACAGAAGTTCTGTGGATTATTATTGAATTATGTAGACTTGATAATTGCCACTAATTGTTGTGAATATTTTTCCCCTGATTATTATTGCTTGGTAACCTAAGAATTAGAATCGGGTATGGCCCTAATTCACGCGAATCCTAAAGGTAGCTACCGGGTTTAACACCCCCACCCAGAATGCTCACTAGACGGAAGGGCTAGTGGGCATGGTGTTTAGTACTTCGAAGTTTATATGATTATTATACAGACGAGATGTTCTGTTTGGGGATATTATTATGCGCATTATATGTTAAGGTTGGTTACCAAGCCAAGCTATGAAAGCAATGAAAAGTGAATGTTATGTATCGAGAGAATGATTTTATACACAGGTTATGTGTATGTTATTTTTGTGCACAAGATATGTGTACGGTTACTAAGATTTATGAAAGATAATTTCGTACACGAGAAAGGTGTACTGTATTTAAAAGATATCGCATGTACATTACAGGTGAGTGTAGGATTCGGGCCCATTTGTACCATGCAGCATTTAAATCTTGCGGTCTATCAAAATGATGAATTTTATTATTTTATGATAAACTTATGAACTCACCAACCTTTTGGTTGACACTTGAAAGCATGTTTATTCTCAGGTATGAAAGAAATCTTCCGCTGTGCATTTTGCTCATTTTAAGGACATTACTTGGAGTCGATCATCGCTCTGGGATCAAATGTTGATGACTTCGTCCAGATGGATTAGGACGGGGCATTTCAGTTGGTATCAGAGCGGTGGTCTTAGCGAACCAGGTCTTGCATTAGTGTGTCTAACTGATAGTTGTTTAGATGCATTAGTGAGTCTGGACTTCGACCGTGTCTGCATGTCAAAAGTTTTGCTTATCATTTGGCGTCGAAAATTATTTGCTTATCATCCTTAAAGTCTAGACACGTCTTACTGCCTCTATTGCATAGACAGTGTATAGATAAATTCATATCTTAGCGTATCTATTATTGTTACCTTTACCTGACAGCTTCCGTAGATTCCTCCGTAACTTATGGGATTTTAGTATTATATATGCATATGTAAATTATGTATTGCAGAGTACTAATCTACATCCTATAATCTATTTCTTATCGAAAATACTTCATCTGATCGTACGAGATGAATCCCTCAACAAGTTCGAGTCCCTCAGATTTCGATAGCTATTCCGATATGGATTTCCACTCGAGCTCTGAAAGCAGTGTAACCAGAATGAATCAACCAATTAGCCATCATCTATTATGGATGAATTGGAAATGGGTTCGTAGTCTACTTAATCAATGGAGACGCGAAGAAGGCGATCCTTTCCACCAACCAAATTACCCTCTTGACGATGAACCTGAAGCACTTACCGGCGAACCTGTTCGGGACACCATTTTCTCTCTCATTTTCAGAGTATCTCGTCACAATTATATTCTATCCACAATTCTAAACCTTATTCATTCGCTCATTTCGACCGACAATCATCCTGGAATAATAGAAGAAGTCAACGAACTTCGCGCTCGAGTAATCAATTTGGAAAACGTGGTGCAAAACCTACCAGCTTCAGCAACAGCACCGGCAACACCAGTACCACCAACAACCCAAGTTTCAACATCACACGCCTCAACATCTCATTATGTACCTCGAGTATAATCATCGTACTACGTATCGTTGTACATCAATTACCTTCGTTCTTCATGGCGATTATGTAATCTCTAATGTTTTAGAGATTATATATTCTTGTTCTAACAATAAATCAAATGAGATTAATATCACATTAACTCATGATTATATCTGAAGAAAATATATATGTATATATATTTTCATAAAGATTGTAATTAAAAATTCTTTCGTACAAACTGTTAATGGTGAAAATATTTTAACGGGTAGGTAATACCCGAGGAATATTTAGATTTCACATTAATAAGTTACATTGTACATTCTTCGAATCTGATTCAACAGTCATTTACAATCCTACTTACATCCATCGATATACGTATTCGTTCACTTCAGAATAACCATTTTCATTCAATTTCATATTTGGATTTTGACCTATCAGAATCCGACAAGTGGCATAATGAAGAAAACATTGGACAAATTAAAATTTGTTAGAAACAAACAAATTAACTATGAGAAATTTTGTTAAGAATCCACGCTAACTGTTCCTAGCTAACTGTTCCTAGCTAACTGATTACATTTTATTTATCGCAATTTATTTATCGCAATTTATTTACCACAATTTATTTATCGCATTTTAATTATCGCAATTTTAATTCTCGCAATTTTATTTATCGTCATTTAATTTCTGTTATTTATTTTACGCACTTTAAATATCGGGACACGTATACAAGGTTTTGACATATCATATCGACGCATCTATATATATTATTTGGAATAACTATAGACACTCTATATGCAGTAATGCTGGAGTTAGCTATACAGGGTTGAGGTTGATTCTACAATAATATATATAGTTTGAGTTGTGATCGAGTTTGAGACGAATACGGATCACGATATGTATTAATTAATTCGAATATTATATATTAAACTATATATGAATTATTGAATTGCTAACTGTGGACTATCAACTGTGGACTATCAACATTGGACAATTAAAATGAATTAAAATATTGACTATAACATATGAAACTAAACAATTCTTCAAGTTTGCCACTTGATTTCATCTTAAACCTCATTTATATCTTGACGATTACTATCTGCATTCAAACCCTTCATGATTCTTGAAAACACCTCAATCGAGAGGATGAACCAACCACACTTCATCTACGGAAGGAAAGATTGATGTATATAGTTATGCACCTGAAAACACTCAGAACCTGAGTAAACATTTAACACGTATCTGTGATAGCTCCATTGACGTTGTTATTACCGAAAATAACTTTAAAAATTCCTTTCAAATTAGACAAATTTGTCACAGCTCCAACAAGTCAACTTCGACTTTTCAGTCGGACTAGCCTTACTATAAGTTTGATATATATGCGTGCTCTTTTATTGTTACCAGGGAACCTTTCATATTCCACCATGTTACCATTAGCGTTTAATCATCTAAAAACACAATTCTCTTGAAACCACTTCGGAATGATAACCGATGATTCAGATATTGTAGCATTAAATGCAGAGGAAACAGAAAAATTGTAGAGGGTCTAAACGGTCAAAAGTTTGATGATAAAGAAGAGAGTGTTGGGAACGCTCGATAGAAAATTTGGTACTGAAAAACAGATTGAGCAAACCATGAAGGAGACCAAGGCCAAATACCAGGACCATACCATATATTCAAAGAATCTAGGTAATTCTGGATCCGAAGAAACCTTCAACGAATATCTTACTCCGTACTCATGTTAAAATCTTGCGTAAAATCTTTCTTCATCAACCATCGAACTTAGAAATCCCAAAATATCATCATAAATATCTTTGATATTTCTGAGGATATTTTCATAACTCTTCTTGTCCGAAATTAGTTATCTCTTCGTACTATCCGTATTACATCATAAAGGAAACCAATTTAGTTTCTAAATTTCTTTAAAATTCGAGTTTAAATTATGAATGACTTCTGGAGTAGTGTTGGAAATTGAAGCATGAGTTAGTATAATATAACGACGCCCGGCCAACGTGGTTATATTAAGTAAGTCATGCTGAGTTTCTAATGGAACGTGATGATGGTTCACAGATTATACTCTCATCATGGACCATGTTACATAACTCTTTCGTTCTATTTAACCTCTAAGCATATCAAGAACATAATTACCTGATAGTTCTATCTTTCCCGAATATTCTAGTAATTTGACAAATCAAATTGTGCTAATACATTCCTTTCTGCTTAGAATACTATAATCATTCGAAACTCCATACTTACGAATTCTGGACCATGATTCGCTTGACTTAAAGTCGGGAAGAGAAAACGAGAGCATGGAGTTCCAAAATATAAGGGAAAATATAAAGCCCAATAACAACATGGAGGTCACAAATCGTGGATATTAATACGAATAGCAATA
This sequence comes from Rutidosis leptorrhynchoides, assembly GCF_046630445.1. Lineage (NCBI taxonomy): Eukaryota > Viridiplantae > Streptophyta > Magnoliopsida > Asterales > Asteraceae > Rutidosis > Rutidosis leptorrhynchoides. The sequence continues at coordinate 16,830,665 of NC_092338.1, forward strand.
TAAAGACTCAGGAGAACTAAAAACACTATAAACCCAAGAGCATAGTAGAAGTAGACAGATTCCTCCGGTGGTAGATGAAAAAGGAGAATGATCAATATGAAAGTCAGGAATATATCCAGAATTAAAACTGGATGAAGCATATTGATTGATGATTTGGAAGAATGAATTAAAATATAGAAATTGGAGTGATGGGAAATAATGAAACTGAAGAAGTTCATTTATAGTGAATATACCAGATAGAGCAATTGAGACAGGTGATCGCATTTAATTATAGAGATCTTATTTCCCATAAATCTCGAAGAATCAGATCTTATAGATTTCCAAGATTTTCTTTTGAATCCCTTGAATTCCGGAATTCAATAGTGACTACGTCAAAAGATAAGACGAATCTCTATTTCTTTATTTCACTATTTATTGATAACTTCATTCGTACGATTCGAGCTATTGAAATGTCTTATCCATATTTCTCATTAGTGATAAAACTCCATTCTTCCAAACTAGATTCATCATGAAAACAGTTTTATTGTTAGCCATGACCACCTCACTCAAATTTCGGGACGAAATTTCCTTAACGGGTAGGTACTGTGACGACCCGAAAATTTCCGACCAAATTTAAACTTAATCTTCATGTGATCTCGTCACGATAAGCAAAGTTTGTAATATTGAATCTTAAAATTTTGGAACTATACCTAGATAATCAATTACCCTTTGACCATGCCTGCCGATTCACGAACAAGTTGTCTGTAAGTAAATATGTAATTAAATATATATATATATATATATATATATATATATATATATATATATATATATATATATATATATATATATATATATATATATATATATATATATATATATATTTGAATTAAAAATGTAAGATAAATTACAAGATAGTTAAGTTGTAATTCAAAATGAACCTATATGAATTATACGTATAAATATTATGATATGTATATTGTAATACATATATAGAGTGTAGAAATATTCAATTATATATAAATTATAATATAATTGATAAATTAAGATACTGATATATTAAATATGATTTCAAGTTAAAAACATACTTGTTATAATAATATCGTTATTACTTCCAATGTTAATATCAAGACTAGTGTTATTTGAATAGAAAACTTATAGATACAAATTCGATATACATAAATTAATATAGTATTATAATTATTAATATTATGGGTAATATCAATAATATTGGTATTATTATAATCACTATTATTGTTATTAATAATATTATTAATATACATTTTATAGTAACTGTTATCATTATCATTAGTAATTAGTAATAATATTAATTGTATTACTATTATCTATAACATTAAAGTGTATTATTATTATATTTACATTTTTAATAAGATTAATTATAATATATGAATATAATTAAATAACAATAAGAGATAAATAATTATGGATATAAATACAGATATATAAATGGTAATATATACAGGTTACAATTAAATATATATATATATATATATATATATATATATATATATATATATATATATATATATATATATACAAATACAAGTATATATATATATAAATATAAATATGTAAATACAAATAAATACATGTATACAAATAAGATTACGTATTCTGTTTTATATCATTATCAAACTATGCTGTAAAGTGTTTCCTAACAGCAAATCTAGTACGATTAAGCCCAATAAGTCCTGGTTACAAACAAAATATGTTACTGTCGATTGGAACTTTCTTACTTGTCTTCTGAATCAATTTATTTGATAGTATCAATTAAACTAACAAACCAACAACTACACTACTGCTCCAATTGTTGAAATTAACATCCTTATTTTTGTTATATACTGATTGTATTTGGTTATCATAAGAATTAAAAACAGAAGTTTAGGAAACTGAAAACGTCATCTCTGTTACTCTTGGTCTATCTCGAACAACATGGAAATTACTCTTATTTCCGGACACTATCATCAAGAACACCTTACAACCACAGACCCATTTGAATCAACCACCATGAAAACCCTTCTCACCTTCGGTTAAACAAAACCACGACCCGCCACCCTCAATCACCATCGGCAATCACCATCTCTATTCGATCAACCATCACCGCTACTATTTTTTTTTCTTCTCGATCATCACAACCATGGTGGCAAAACTGCTGTTAACTGCATCGATTTCCAATGACACCAAATCACCAACACACACCATGAACTAATAGGAACTAAAACCGCTGCTAAAAAGGTTTCTGTTTTCGTTTTTCTGTTGAACCCACCTTCGCAAACCACCTTCCCTTTATGTATATATTTTTCTCTTTTGCTGCAACTTTTGTTCTACGCTTCTTTTTATTTCACAACCCCACGCCATTGTTGCTATGCTTGAAATCATTGAATTAAATAATCCGCATATTGAGCTGCCACTTGCGAAACCTTTTTCTTTTCTGGCCGACCAAGAGACCATCATCGAAACCCCACTTCTAATATAAATAAGGTTGAGGTTGTATATAAAGGCATGCTATCCCGTTTCTATATTTTTTTTCTTTCTCTATTCCCCTTTTATGGCCGACTAAGTGGAGTAGTTTTCGTTATTGGCCAACAAATTTCCACAAGGTGTACCCCATCTAACAATCAAACGAGCACCAAAAGTTTAAAGGGACGTCCACTTTTTTTTAATAATCGGATAAGGACGTATGATGGAATCATCAGCACCTTTAAACTTAATTAACCACTACAAACACACTATTGTTACAACTAAAATTGCTGTCGATTTCAAAAAGAAAAAGAAAAAAAAAGAGAAAGGGAGACAAGTAGTAGGGACGGCACCTTGGATACTTAATATATATCGAGCAACCTTTTATTTATTTGATTAAGCCATGCGTTCTTATTTGGGTCGTTAGATACACACATGTTGGGTCACACTTTTTGACAAAGTATTTCTTCAATAATTATTATGGGGTCAATTGTTTTTCATCATTTGGACCACGTTGAAATTGAAGTTCTTCAAGATATATTTTTTTTTCTCATCCGATATTCCCTCCTGTGAACAAGCAAGGCGATGATATGAGATTATGATGATGATATATGGGGACCGTGGGTTGCTAATAATACGTAAGTAATGATAAAAGCAATAATAAGATCATGGGATAAATGGGGATAGTTGAATTGGTATTACTCCATGTCTTTTTCTTCCTTTCTGATTCTTTTGATCCGAACCCCACCACAGCAATGATCTTGTTCAATTTAAATTATGGAAAGAATGATGTGGGGTGAAGAGATAACCTGGTTACCTTATGCTTTTTCTGTGGTGGGCCGAATTCCACAAAACAAACGGGTTATTGAACTTTGTTTTAAATGGATAGAGAACTTGCTAATTCTGTTGGGCCGTGACCCAAATATTTTGATGGGCCGAGATCCAGTTACGTTTTCTAATTGGGCCGTTACTCTTTTAATTGTTGGACCGAGAAACGGGTTATATTGATTTACGTTGGGGGTTATAACAGAAAGACAGCAGTTGGAGTGATGGTTAGGGTGTTAAGCGGGTGAGTGAGAGGTTGCGGGTTCGAGCCCTGTTTGAGGCATTTTATTTTTAGGAAAGCTTTAAAGGTAGTTTTCAATTAGTATTCTTACAAATAATTATGTTTATACAAAAATACATTACGAGAACATTAAAATCACATATCACTATAATTTTATTACTAATAAGATAATAACTAAGCTATATATGAAATATATCAATTAATATATATACATATACATATACATATATATATATATATATATATATATATATATATATATATATATATATATATATATATATATATATATATTATATTTTGTATAAAACCCTAATATATATTATTATTATTAATATCTTATAATGAAAGATAAACATTAATTAAATCAAATAGATAAATCAAATATATCTATATCTATATCTATATAACAAATAATTCAACAAGTATATTATTAAAAATAATATATAGATTTATTCGAATACGAGTATATGTTTTAATATATATACAAATGATATAGGTTCGTGAATCCGAGGCCAACTCTGCATTGTTCAGTTGTTCAATATAGTCATATGTATTTTTACTACAAGATACATTAGGTGAGTTCATTTGCTCCCTTTTACTCTATACATTTTTGGGCTGAGAATACATGCAAATGCTTTATTAACTGTTTTAAAATATTTATATGCGTGAGTTCATTTGATTTCCTTTTACTCTTTACATTTTTGGGACTGGGAATACATGCGCTGTTTTTACAACTGCTTTATTAAATGCTTTTGAAATATATTTTGAACTGCGAATACATGAAATGCTTTTATAAATGTTTGACGAGATAGACACAAGCAAAACATTCCTCGAATGAATTATTATGCAGACAGAAGTTCTGTGGATTATTATTGAATTATGTAGACTTGATAATTGCCACTAATTGTTGTGAATATTTTTCCCCTGATTATTATTGCCTGGTAACCTAAGAATTAGAATCGGGTATGGCCCTAATTCACGCGAATCCTAAAGGTAGCTACCGGGTTTAACACCCCCACCCAGAATGTTCACTAGACGGAAGGGCTAGTGGGCGTGGTGTTTAGTGCTTCGAAGTTTATATGATTATTATACAGACGAGATGTTCTGTTTGGGGATATTATTATGCGCATTATATGTTAAGGTCGGTTACCAAGCCAAGCTATGAAAGCAATGAAAAGTGAATGTTATGTATCGAGAGAATGATTTTATACACAGGTTATGTGTATGTTATTTTTGTGCACAAGATATGTGTACGGTTACTAAGATTTATGAAAGATGATTTCGTACACGAGAAAGGTGTACTGTATTTAAAAGATATCGCATGTACATTACAGGTGGGTGTAGGATTCGGGCCCATTTGTACCATGCAGCATTTAAATCTTGTGGTCTATCAAAATGATGAATTTTATTGTTTTATGATAAACTTATGAACTCACCAACCTTTTGGTTGACACTTGAAAACATGTTTATTCTCAGGTATGAAAGAAATCTTCCGCTGTGCATTTTGCTCATTTTAAGGACATTACTTGGAGTCGATCATCGCTCTGGGATCAAATGTTGATGACTTCGTCCAGATGGATTAGGACGGGGCATTTCATTATCATCCGAGAAATAAGAGATAGGACGGTGCACGACCAACTAACCGATGATCTAGTTGAGCATATTTGGAACCTTCCGTCCGCATTCCGCACCATGAATGGTTAAATTTATGTAATAGTTAAATTTTATGTAATGGTTAAATTTTATGTAATGGTTAAATTTTATATATTTTTAATTATATGTAATATAATTTGTATGCATAATAAAATAAAAAAGAAAAACAAAAAATAAAACTGGTGGAACCTATTTAACACTTAAAGAGCGTCAGGGTTATTTTGACGTCAAAGGCCGACACTGTCACGTCACCGGCAAATTGCACTCTTTACACAAAAAGTGAACAATCTGCCCAGATGTAGTTATTCATGGTCTAACCTGTCTCACTTCATTTAACAACGCTGTTTTTCGTTTTGTTCTCTCCCAATCAGCACGATTGAAACCCTACCCATCCAACAACCTGTCTCACTTCTACTGATTCAAATCGTGTTATTTCAAATTTCGGTATCTACAACCTGATCCATTGAACTTCATCCTTCAATTTTCTTCACGACCCTTCCAAGAATAGGTGAGACCTGCAACCACCGCCGCCGGAACTCATAACACCTGGCAGCGATTTGTATGTATTTAACCCCCATATTAAGCTTTAAATTTCTTCGAAAGTTTTCTGAGTTTGTTACTTCATCCTTGTAAACTTATGTTGAATGTTGATGTTGTAATTACTTTGTTTGGTTTTGAATTAAGATGCTATTATTATGATAATCATTTTAATTTTAATTCATTTACCTAACTAAGCTCACGAGTATAATGTTCATTATTGATATTATTATCACCGTCACGGCGTTACCATTTCCGTCAATCGTATCATTGTCCGCATGATTACATTAGTTATACTGTCTTTATGATAATATGTGATTTTGTTAGCTATGCACTGAATGCTTGCTGATGTTGCAGCATTATTTGTATATTTGTGGCGTTGTTCGTAATTTATGCAGGAGTTTTTGATACTAGCTTCTCGAGTTCTTATAGGTTGCAGACTTCAATTTAGGGTTCTTACTCGTTACACATGTTTACATTCTAGTTCAAATGCTGCTCACTTTTTGTTCAAATTAGTAACTTTTTGGTACTGATAATCTGAATAGCTAGTTCCAACTTAAAATCATATTATTGATGATACATTCGTAAAAGGAGTTGAATTAATATAGGGTGTTTGCACGTGTAGTGTTTATTGTGCTCTCTAGAAATTAAAATTAAAATTAGAGTACAAGTTACATAAGTCAGTTATAGTTAGGTAGTTTTATTTATATCTTTGCATTCAGTTTTCTTGCAACAACTAATGACATGCTCCTAAATCACATTTTCAGCGCATTCAAATACCACCTTAGTTCTTGTACACGTCTATTGCAATCCTATTTGAAAATGGATTTTGCAGGCAGATTCAATATCTTAATATTTGTTTACTAATAATGTAGAGGAATTGTTTTATATAATAATTGTACATTACTGGATACTTTGGATTTCTACATTTGCTATATATAGTTCACAGTTTCTTTTCAGGGACACAAGAAGTCGGGTGTAAGCACAACAAATGGCCAAAACAATGGATGTTGTGGATATAGAAATAGGTGATGATCTTTTAAAGGAAGAAGGTCATAAACATAGGCAGAAGAAAAGAAAGTTAGAATCAAGTGAAGAACGAAATGAAGATCCACATGATAATGGTGATTTGGCAAATGATGGTTACTTACAGAAAACTGATAAGAAGAGGAAGAAACAGCATTCTTCTGAAGACGATCAGGGTCAAGATGATGAACCTGTTGGGACCAAGTCTGTCAAAAGTTTAGAGAAACAAAAAGGCAAAGTCCAAGGTGGTAAAGTCAACAAGAACGCGACTGAGTCTGTGGAGAAAAACAACACCGAGAAACAAAAAGCAAAAGGTAAATCTAAGAAAGTTAGGTTCACGGGTCAAATCGAAGTGTTTCCGTCATCAGACACAGAGCCAGAGAAGCAGCCAACCAAAGGGGATGATGGTCTAGTGAGAGGTAAAAGATTTACACCCGAAGAAGATGCTATTGTAAAGCAGGCGGTTTTGGACTATGTAACAGCACATGATTTGGGAGATGATGGTTTAAAGATCGTCTTAAACTGTAATTCCCACACGGGAATGAGAAAATGTTGGCAAGAAATCGGGACTTGCATACCGTACCGCCCATATACGGCTGTCTATTATCGTGCTCATGTTTTGTTTGAAAGGTCAGAAACCCGCTCGTGGACCCCAGAAGAGATTGAATTATTGAAGGAATATCATAAGAAACATGGTAATGATTGGAAGAAGCTTGCAGAAGAACTCGGTAAACACAGGTTTCATGTGAAGGATACATGGCGAAGAATTAAATTCGAGAATTTAAAATTAGGAAAATGGAGTCAAGAAGAGTATCAGAGTTTATACGATCTCGTGAACATGGATTTGCAAATGAAAGTCAACAGTGAGAAAAAGTCAAAGCATGGGATGTTAAGAGATAATATTCCTTGGACTGCAATTAGTGAGAAACTATCAACCAGAAGCGATTCAACTTGTTGTGTGAAGTGGTACAATCAGCTGACGTCATCTTTGGTGGCCGAAAAGAAATGGAGCGATGCTGATGATTATCGCATGATTGGTGTACTTTATGAACTTGATGCTACTTGTATTGAAGATGTCGATTGGGATAATGTTCTTGAACATAGACCTGGTGATATTTGTAGAAAAAGATGGGACCAAATGGTTAAACATATAGATCATGGCAGTAAGCCATTTGCTGAACAGGTTGATACATTGGCTAAACGTTATCGCCCGGATTTAGCCGAAACTAGAGAGGCCTGGGATAATAAACCTGTTGTTCCTTGAGGGATTCGGGTTAATGCTCTCTGTTTTAATTTCGATAGTATAAAACAAAGATGTGTTTTAGATTGGTAATTGGTAATTCTTGTACAACAAGAGGTTACTGGCCATCATTCCATAAAATTTGGTTAACAGTGTTTCCCAGTTTATCAAGTTATTCCAGTACACTTTTGATGTAATTTTTGGAGTTTTTTCCATATAAATTTACTTTATTGAGTTGGCTATTTGTTTTTTAAATACAATTTGTAGCTCGTGTAGTAGTTGTCTGCCTCTCTTAGCGAGAGGTCAGGAGTTCAACTCCCGTGGGTGCAACATCGCAGACAAGGTTGCCCCTTAACCCTTGAATTCCACCAAGGGTGCTTTCGAATTGGGCCGGGTTTCTTCCAGCTTGTGACGGGTTATGCAATTGCGAGAGATGAACGTGTGGATGGTTAAGTCCCCTGGGTGATCACGTACTACTGTTCAAAAAAAAAAAAGATGTACACTGCCTTTCTTCGTGTTATGTCCCTTTGTTTTGTTCAAAAAAAAAAAAAAGATGTACACTGCCTTTCTTCGTGTTATGTCCCTTTGTTTTATTCGTTGGTATAGTGGTGTGGTGTGGCGTGTTTTCATGTTTTAGGTTGCAGGTCTTTTGCCTAGTCGTTTTGTAGTTAAGTTTGATAGCTTCTGCGAGGTTTTGTAGTAGTTCTTGAATCCTTTGATTTCTCTTGTTTCTGTTTGATCTTAATCTTTTCTAATTATGAAAGATTTGTTTCTATACAATTTCTTGAAAAAAAGAGTGGTACATGTCTCGTGCTTTTCTAGTAAATTACAGTTGTAAGTTAAGGTCTTTTTTGACGAAAAACATGATTTTAAATTAAAAGGTTCTAAATGATTATAAGGTTGCTCCCAATGGAGTAAATACTCCCTCCGCCCAGGCTATAGTCCACAAGGAAGCCGATGGCAGCAAATTCGCCCAAGTCCCGCCCAGGTATTCGCCCACCATTCCGTGCTGCTGAGCGTCCTTTTTCATCATATTTGAGGACGGAAGGAAGGGCTTAAACTTGTACATTTAACTAATTAAGGGAAGAAAGGAGTGTCATGGTTGAGAGTGTTTAGTCTTGGGTTTAGTCCTGCGAAGAAAGTGCTGATGTGTCGCTGACGTGGCACATGAGGACTAAGATGGAGGAGTGTCTCCATTGGGAGCGCTCTAAGCCATGCAAACTATAACTAATTTGTTTGTCTGAATATATTTTTCAATTCGATCTAATTGAACTCCTTTACTAACCCTAAATATTGATTCAAATCCTAACATACATTGAATCAATAACAACAACCATTGAAACAAACCATCCCACATTTAAACCACGAGCTTCATAAAATAAAATAATCGTCATAAAACGGTTGAAGGCTTGTGGACAATGGAATTTAACAACCGTTAGAATATGTTCATGTTTGATGTTTGATTTTTTTAACCTTTGTTACATGTTTTGCTGTTTTCATCTTATTTGCATTTTAATAGAAATCATAGCCACATAAGTATGTAAAGAATAAAGTATAAAAAATAAAAATAAAATCATCGTTAAGTTATGAATTCAATCATTCAATCACTCTATGTCAACTGCTAAAACTCAAAAAACGAAGTCCAAATCATATCAAACTCGAGAACGAAACTTAACAAACCAACCCCAATACAAATATTATCATTGCAAGTACCATAGTCAAGGTTGCAGAAACTGCCGGTCTTGTCGCCGGCGACCCTTTCGGTGCCGGAGCATTCACGTCTGCCGGATTACTCGGAGAAGATACGGCGCCACCGGCGGAAGTCGCCGGACTAGCTGAAATACCGGATTCCGGCGGTGATGAAACAGGGGACACCGCCGGAGAAGAGCTCGCTGGAGCTGGAGCCCCGGGAGGTGGTAACATCTTTTTAGGCGACAAAACGACAACAGTTACCTTCTGACCTTGATCACAGTTGGTTTTGTTACCACTAATGAAGTAAAATGGTCCTGAACGGTTCAAGCTGAAAGAGGAATCGCCGCCGGTGAGAGTGGTGATGGGGTTGCTGATGTTGCAATTATCGTAATCGCCCTTGTTGACCACCAGTACAGAATCTGACCCACCATTATACTTGAAATCTGCACACAAAGTTTCAAACTTTTTAACAACCCATTTGATAAAACCAAATACAGAACTCGAGAAAAAACAGCATAACGTTTTGAAAATTTCAAAACAATCCACATTTCAAAAGGGTATACCCACATAAAAAATAAAAAATAAAAAATATAATTAAATAAACCTCGTATCATATAATGGACATATATAATTAAGTACTCCAATTAACAAAAGCTAATGTACTGGAACTCTGCTAAACTAATATCAATTTTTGTAAAAACCCATTATACAAATCAAAATCCCATGTAAAAAACTCAATTTTCTTGAAAAGTTGAAAACTTTATAGCAAAAATAAAGACCCAAATCAAGAAACAGATAACTAGTTTGTAAATACATACGTAGGGTGTCGTTGACGATAAACCTCATTCTGGCGGACCATTGATTATAGTTTTCCGTCGGATGTAAAGTCCAGCCATTTTTACCACCAATGTTAAAAATATAGGCGTGCGAAAAGCTTACTAAAGTGAAGAATAAAGTGAATAAAATGGATAAACATTTGTAGAAAGACGCCATGGAAGAGAGTATTAGTTTGTGGTTATGGTCAAATATAGGCGGATCAGGTTGTTGTGATGATGATAGGAGGTGGGTGTTTTTATAGACGGTAAAGCGCCCACGCGGCGAATGTACAGTAAGTTAACGGCTAGATATACTTTAGTAACGGATAATTGATTTGAGATATACATAAAAGGACTGTTTTGTAATTTTGTATGGGGGTGGGGTAACTGACTAGTTCTAAACTTTATGCTGCATTATATAGCTCTAACTGTATGTGTGTGTCTGTATTATGTACGTCCAATATTGCATAGCTGTTGTTTACCCAAATTTATGAAATGGAGTGTAAAGTTGTTTTGGATAAATAAAGAGCTTTTTATGGTTCACAAAATGAATAATGATACCCCATAAGTGTCGACGGCATCAACGTTTTTTAGTTGAATTTAAAGATTCTTAGAAAATCAACGTAGACTCAGTTGCTAGCGTTAAGCGAGAGCGGATTGGAGCCTTGAAGAAAAACAAAAACGAAGTTTCATTCATGTATATTTTTCTACAGGTTTCATTTTCTTTCTTCTTTTATTGGATGATGGAAAAACCAGCACGCTACGACTTGAAAGCTGACATTCTTCTCTTATGGAGAAAGTTATTTTTTTATAATTTGTTTTTTTTCCTTCGTTTTTAATTTCCTTTATTTTTTTATCGTTTGTTTGCTCGATTGTTAACCATTTTTTTAAACGTTCAATTAACCAATCGTTATATGACGAAAACACCGCAACGGAGATCCGTCCGTTACCCGCTTTTTTACCGTTCAATTAACCGATCGTTAACTGACACGTAAGCTGTTTTTTAATCGTTCGGTTTAGCTAACCGATCGTTAGCCGATCAAAATCACCCCGCAGCGAAGCGCGTATCCTCGTTGATAACAATAAACATTTCATGCTCATCTTCTTGAGGGGAATTTGTCACTTAAAAAGTTAAAATCATACGCCGGATGAAATTGTCAAAAGTTGCCATCTCATTTCCTCGTGTTTTCGTGTTGATTAAGTTATTTAAGGATTTTGATGACCTTACAGGAGCTTGAGTTGCCGGATTTTTCTTAAACTCAATCAAACAATTCAACATACTTGGACTTTGCCCTTTTTTCTTTTATGACTTTCGAAAGGTTGATGTGACATCCCACTGTAACACAAGCTCAATATTGTCCGCTTTTACCCGTAGGCCCACAGATTTTTCTTTGGTGTAGCATGCGATTTTTTAAGAGGACCACTCATCTTAGTACTACTTACGCTTGAGCACGATGAAGTTTAGTGGATTAGCTATGCTTGTAACCCCAAAACATGTGTATTGTAAGGATGAGTTTTACATTATAACTCCAAATAGCATTCATATTAACGATAATGTGAGATTTTCATAAGGTGTTCCATCCATTTGTTTTATATTATTCTCTTTTTTGGGTAACCTTTGTATTATTAGCCTTAACATTTTCAACCTTTTTATAATGATAATTGTTATTGTTAATGTTAGTTGTTAATGTTAAAAAACTATAGCAATCTAATTGTTTATTTGTTTATTGGTTAGTTATTGTTGGTTAAGTTGTACAGGTTATAGTTGGTGGTCGAAGTCTGAAGTTTGAAACTTGAGATTGCTGAGTTAAAGTTTGATGGTGTGTGTTACGTGAAGGTTAAAGCTTGATGGGCTGATTGTGTAAACTGGAGATTGGAGAAATGTAAATAGGGTTATTATCAAGGGAGATTAACCAACGAATCAAATGAGTATGATCTTTCTACAAAATTTATTAAGCCCATTATCAGTAAAGCCTATTGGGCTTAGAAATGAAACAATCAAGTGGGCTACTTAAAGAATGTTATCTCCCGATTTTAAACAATTAATTAGAAACTAGTGAAATGACCCGTGGAATCACGGGTTTATTTAAATGAAACAGTTTAACGATATGTTTTATGTATAAAGTTAACGTAAAGCTAAAGTCATTTAGTTTAATGACCCATGGAACCACATATTCCGACTAAGAAACTTGTCATTGTTTTTACAAACATATTGATATACTTAACTTAGTCAAAATAAATGAACTACATTTATTCTCCCACCACTTACTTTCAATTTTGATCACAATTATTATTTTTCTTATCATAAAATTTACATTACAACATTTTATTGAGACATGTATTTCGCATACATATGTAACATAATTAATCTTGTAAAGAAAATCTATATTTGAATAATAATAATAATAATAATAATAATAATAATAATAATATAATAATAATAATACTCCTTCCGTCCGACTACAAGTATCCAGTTACTTTTTGTACATAGTTTTAGGAAATTTCACTAACTTCATTCTCCATCAATCATAAATCTTCTCTCTCCAGAATAACATCTTCTGATTGATTGAAATATCAATTAGATATTTGAAATGGGACAGCCCAAAATAGAAAGGTGGATCATTATCATTTTCATTATTTTAGTAATATCGTTGTATATGTATGTAAAAAAAAAATTCCAGTCAGCTAAAGATATATAAAGATAACTAATAGTGATCACATTATGTATTTTCATCTTATCATAGCTTTATACCGTTGAGGATTAGATGATTAGCATATATTGATTATGGTAGTTAATATCACAGTATATAGTTCGGAGAAGAAGAAAAAAAAACAAGCATGAATAATTGCCGCTAAAAAAATTAGGGCATAAAGACGTATCACATTAAGATTGAATAAATGAGTAAATATGATAAGTTTATATGTTTAAAATGGGCTCATATGATATAATCATATTTAAGTGGGTAAATATGTTATTATTAAAGTTAAGAAGGGTATATATGATAAAAACCCTAAATAAATAATAAAATATTTAATTAATGTTAATGACATCATCAAAGATTTTTTTCTTTTTATTTTTAATTTTTACTTAACAAAGGAAATAGCCTAATAATGACATCATCATTATAGGATTTTAATAGAAAGCATAGAAAATTATATATTTTGACATCCGGGGTGTTAAGCAAATTAAAGTGAAACAATAGAGACCACAAATTAGTGATAGAAACTAGAAACGTCACTTTATAAATGTGTATGGAAAAGTTAATAAGATTTTACAGTTATATCATCGTAAACAAATGGATCACACGAAAACCATGAAGTGAATGCAAACGTCATATTGGGCACTATAAGACCTTGATTAGTGCGGCGCGATCGAGCTTTTTTTTTGCCTTCATCACGCCCCCATAGCGCCGCTATGGGGCGCGATCGTTTTTTTTTCGGTGGCGTGATTCGAGCTTCACGGTGGGTGATGGTGGGAGTTGTAGGGATGAGATCGGTTCCCGAACCGTACCGGAACCGGTTAGTACCGGCACCGAAATTGGGTAAAACGGAGAACCGAAACCGTACCAAAATTTCAATACGGTAGCGGTTTCGGTACCGGTACGGTACCGGTATTTTTCGGTTTTTTACCCACTTGGTACCGCAATTTTTTGACAAGGGTGTAGATAATACGAGTGATGTGGTATGATTCATTTGCATGTTTATTATTTACCTGTTTGGTAAAAATGATGAAAATGTAACACTTAATGTACTTATATCAATTGCATTAGTGTGATTCTTTTGAAAGTTTGATGACGATCATGAGTCTGAAAGTTGATTATTTACGCGTTTGGTACCAAACAATGTAGATTTATTCGATTGGGAATGGATGATTTATTTGCATAACTAATTCATGCATATTAGATTACATGAAGTGTGAATATATATATATATATATATATATATATATATATATATATATATATATATATATATATATATATATATATTAGTTGTTGTAAAGTTTGAAAACATTGAATATTTGGTTTGTTTATGTAAAAAGACTTCGAAATATGGAGGCTGACATAGTGTGTTTAGCAAAATGCAAATCAAGATTAAAAAAAAAAAAATTAGAAAATAATGTCAATACTTACAAACATTACTATATGTAGACACAATAGCATACTTCTTATCAAATTAAATGCATACATTTTTAATTTATAAAAAAAAAAAAATTCAGCTAAAATTCATGTAAACATATACTTCGTATATGAGTTTACCGCGTGGATTAAAGATACCCGTATTGTTTATAATTCTAGTTAGATTAAAGGTCAAAGCTTAATTGGTAACTAGATATTTACGGAATATATAAGTTATATGAGATGAACCTATTATAAAGAATAAAATATGGAATGTTAAATTTCGGTACCAAATACCGATTTTCCGAAAAAAATACCTGAACCGTACTGTACCGAAACCGAAAACCTCCGATTCCTGGAACCGAAACCGATACCGAATCCCTTTCGGTTCCGTTTTCGGTACCGGTATCGGTTCGGTACCTGTTCGATTTCGATATTTTCTGTAACAACCCCAATCCGTTTAACCAAAAACGGAGTACATTTTTTTATTTTTTTTTATAAGATAGGTCCCATTAAATATCCACTTTACATAAACCATTTCAAATAATTTAACAGAATACAATTTATCATAATAGCACGTTAACGTTTTATCTCGACTCTTGGTTTACAAATGACATCATACATCCTTACGAGAATGTATTTCACATACAAGGTTTGACTCAACACAACCAAACAATACGACCTCGAAACATTTACACAACACCACGGTTAAGACACAATAGCCCAACCCGATACCAAGAGCATAATCCCGAGGATCTACCAAATCCCCAATCCGTGTCCAATGTCCAATAGCTACCCCATCGAGCCCAAGTGCTCCTACGCAACTAGTCTAACAACTAGCTAACTTCATAACACAGTACCTGTAAAAAGGTAAACAACGAGAGGGGTAAGCTTAACGCTTAGTGAATGCAATAATTATACATATACATATATAATCTACTTACTTGCAAACACTTACACAAATACCGCATACGAGCTAGCAACTCAACAAACATGCAATCACAATGCATACTAAATATCCGCAATTCACAATAAGCTAGCATCGCCAAAAGCATATAGTTCACAATTTAATATGCTAAAACTACAACACATAACCATGGTTACCCGATCATACAAGGGAACGGTACTCGAAAGACCGCCGGAGTTCATAACATCCATTAGTGTTACTTAAACACCGCGTAATCACTAATTCCTCCGGGTGATGTCTTAAACACCGCGACTAATTCACCCTCATGACAACGTGGCGTCTTAAACACCGCGACGAATCCACACGTCAATCAAAACAATGAGTGGTGTCTTAAACACCGCGACAATTCCACTCCCATGACAATGTGGCGTCTTAAACACCGCGACGAATCCACACGTCAATCAAAACAATGAGTGGTGTCTTAAACACCGCGACAATTCCACTCCCATGACAATGTGGCGTCTTAAACACCGCGACACTACCACATGTCAATCAACCATGAGTAGTGTCTTAAACACCGCGACAATACTACTCGTTACTTAGAATGTGGTGTCTTAAACACCGCGACAATGCCACATTCATACTACACAAATAAATACATTATATACGTACACGCATAATTATTCCACTCACCTTGGAATGCCCGCACAAGTCATGTACAACATGATCTTCGTCCTCAAATCTGAGCAAGTAACCACCTATATCACACATAGGTACAATATACACATAAATAGCCATTCTCTAAAAGAGAACTCCACACAAACATCCCTTAGCCGAGGGATCACACCTTGCTCGCCAAATCCCGCCCATTTAATCACCTAATGGACACAAACCAATTACCACTTCGGGTGGTAATTCAAACCAACACAACAAAGTACAATTTAACCTAAATCATACTTTACACCAATTAGACCAAACCTAGGTCTTAACATTAAATTGCTACTTAGGTAGTAATCATTTCAAAAGCCAAATACACCAAAACTCCAACACGTGCAATAGTGACCCATATTGCTTTTGACTACCTTTGACTTATGTTAAAATATCACTTTAACCCAAAATTACTTCTCGCGAGTAATTACCTTCAAAAACATCATTTAATACTTAATACAAAAGTTTAAACATCCATTTGGCCAAAACTAGTGCCATTACCAAATTTGACCCAATCAAAGTCAACTCATTTTGACATAAGTCCCAAAAACGCCCAAAATCACTAACGGCCAGTGATTACTTTCCAAAACACCAATTAACACTTGATTCAATCATTTAAACACTCGATTCATCAAATCTTGACCCATAACTTAGTTTGACACCAAATCAAGGTTAACACCCATTTGGTCATACAAACAAGTTCTTATGAACATCTAAACACTAACACACTTACAATCTAGTGATTTAACACCCAAACCATGACCAAATTCATCCTCAACCCTAAGCCCACAATAATCGGGTTTACTTACACAATACATAAAGCAAAACCCCCAAATTCATGAGAAATGGGGTTTATAACCCAAACTAGCTCAAACCCTAATTATGAACAAGAATCTTAACAATTAAATTCGGAGTTAGAGCTTACCAATACTACCAAAACGTAGCCAAGAACGCGATGAACAACTTTAACTCTCGAGCTTTGGTGAGAACCGAGCTTCTTCTTCCTAGATCGGAGCTTTCTCACACTAAAAATCACCCTCTCTCACTAGAATATGTTGGGAGTGTTTGTGGATAAGAAATGAGCTCCTAGTGAGCCTTGGGTCAGTTTTGTGGCCAAAAACCCGACCCCAAAGTGAAAGGACCAAAACACCCTTCAAAAACTTAAAAAAAATACAAAGTATGTTGATACAGGGGTGTGCGCGCCGCGCACACTTTAATATGCGCCCCGCGCACCAAGTGTAATTTGTGCGAGCCGCGCACACTATAATGCGCGCCCCGCGCACCAAGTGTAAATTCTGTGAGCCGCGCACATGAAAGTGCGCCCCGCGCACCTAGTGTAATTTTTAACTGTCCGCTTTTTCTTCATGCGTGCGCGCCTCACACCCTTTCTAGCGCGCCTCACACATTCCAAACTTCAATTTTGGACATTTTCTTGCACTTTAAACCATTCGAACTTATATCCACAACCTATATAACCCACGATAACATACGGGCTCCAAAATGTAGAAAAGTAACACGATTTGCGTGATAAACACTTTAAAACCCGAATCCTCCAACTTTAATCATTATACACTTTTGAAACATTCCAAAGTCCAACGTGGTCAACTCATTACATCCAAACTATCAAATACTCATTCTTGGGCTCCGTAGGACGGCACAAGCGTCATGTTTAGAAAAACGGGGTGTTACAACTCTCCCCCACTTAAATTCGATCACGTCCTCTGATCCTAGTCACTTAACCAATCCAAACCTACACTCTATAGTCCTCCGACACATATCCAAACTCGATGTCCACAACGATTCCCATTAACCCGAATGTCTCACCACACGCTAATAACCTTTAGCGTGCATTATCGCAACAAATGGTATCTCGTACACTCAACACCCAAAATGCCCACTTAGGACATACGGTAAACACCATACATTCTTTCAAATTCTATCGGCCACAATTCGCAACAAGCTACATCCACAATTATAACACCCAACGCGATCTACTAAATTCACTACGCCGTGAACCAAGTATCGCGTTAATCTAAATCGAGAAGGATTAATGCCGTTTCAAACCTCTGTACATCAACGACCCGTAAACCATCCAATCGAGAATGTTCTCTGAATCAAGAACTAACTTTCCCAGTCTCCACCACCGGGTCATTCCTTCAACAAAGAAATTTTAGTATCACCAAATAATCACACTAGGGACACCAACTTTCCCATCAAACGATCCGCACACGACCATCAGTCCCTGGATTAATCCAGGACAACAATAATACACCACGTGCTAAACAATACGTCAACACTTGACACCGGATTTCCCCCTAAACCCTACAACACGCTCATACAATACGGCTTCCTAGTACTAGCATGGAAGCTATTCATATACTAGAATCCTGTCAATAGCGAATTATCACCACAACAAACTCGCAATTCGCCGCACGACCTACAAAAATATTCACCAATGCCGGGTGAATCCTCCAACCTAGACCGTCCGTTAAGGATGGTCTCGACATTTTAATGCAACTAACGGGTCACATCACTAGGGAACACACCCTCGCAAACAAACAACATCTGCGTGTATCGATGTGTGACAATCAGGACCGACATTCCCCGCCTCACATTCGTCCATAAAGTGGAATAATCCACTGACAACTTCCACGATCACGTTTCCCGATAGGGAAAATACAACAAACACCACAATACTAACATGTACCTACTCAATAGTACTATCCGGGCTTCATAGCAACCCAGATTTACATTATGAGAGCACCCGCAACGACAACTTCATTCTCTCACTTCGAGATTTCAAGCTTCGCATTTGGTCTCACACCGCACTTTGGTACTACACGACCACCTTGCTTAAAAAGACTTACACTTCATCCGATCCCATCATCACAACTCTACACTTAAAATTCCGAAATTATAACTCACAGTCGTAACGTACGATCTCGAGTCGACATTAACAACCCGTCACACTTCCTCGTTAGGAACTCTAAATACCTATTGAGGCTTAACACGGTACACTCTGACACTTCTTTATTCATAACACCACTGGAGCTTCCTCGGGCGACAGTAAAAACTCCCCCACTTAGGATTTAGCTCCACATTCTTACCGCAAAGTTGATAACATCCCGCAGAATTACCATTCCACAACACGCACGATCATTCTCATCACTAATCATAAACACCGAATTACTGCAAATTCACTTTAGGCTCTCAGAGCCTTCATACAAAATTACCAGAGATGTCGTACACGCGACGACTTCGCACCTTCATACCACAAATCACAATTGACTGCCTTAATCATTCGCAAAGCGAACTCCACTAAAGTCCCACATACGTCTCTATGCCTAAACATACGTCACTCCAATAAATCAGTCGTGCATCTCAGTCGAGATCACCCGACCTTTCACTCAACGAACCTTTACCAACAAATTCTCACTCTCATAGAGAATAGTGAACAATCCGACACAATAGTTGCATCGACCGCAATATCAACACTTCATCATAACCTTCGGTCTTAACCGAACATTAAGTCCATCACCGGCTCGCCGATCATCTTCACCCGTCTATCACAAGAGCAACCAGATTCGCTCATCCGCCACTTCGTAGGAAGTATTTACCGCAATGCTCTCTAACTTTGACTTTCGGAACCACCGAATTACTATCACCCATCGATCACTATTGTAATCTCTGCTGCTTCCAAGGGTATCTCACGGGAACCCTAAGCACAAAGTGATCACACCGCTACCGGAGTTTGACCTTACACTAGCCAGTATAAGGAGGCACCTGACGCAGTATCATGCAGACTCCCACCACAATCTACCAAAATTTAGGAACTCGATCTTTGGGTTCCATACACCCGATGTCACCCATCTTTCCACAACAATGACCCGAAGTCATACCTACTCGACAAACCTTACAGGTTATTGTCTCATCAAAAACTACTAGCAATCACACGCTACCCGCAATTTTTCACAAGGCCAAAACAACATAACCTAACGAAACCTTTCATCCAATCACTAAGGAGATGCTTAGAAACACCAAGTCTTACATCCTTCCACACCTCGTTAAAAATCACTACTACAAGGGATATTCCATTAGGAATGTTACCCCATTAATCCACAACACACTAACGCAACCATTGTCATATGGGTCCCACTCACATGAGTTTAATGACCTAAAGACTCCCCGATTCGCCAATTCCAAGGCGACTCACAACTAGAATCCTTACACGATTCTCTAACTACACACTCTACCGAGTGTAACCCAAAACTACAATCATTAGACTTGTCACATTCCATTACGGAATTCAAGTCCTCGTCGCACACACGCAAGCGTAATTTCGTCATCCCAGTTACGATGGGTAACTACAACCAGTCACAATCTCAATAATGCACCCACTACTTAGGGTGACTAAGCACGCACCAAACTCGTGAGTTGGCTCACTCACTTAGCTAAACGAATCCACCGTAACACTTCTCGACTCGCAATGAACTCGATGTGACAACAAGCACATCACCCGAGACAACTATAACCTAGGAACCATAAAAAGATTCCTCACTCATCCCGATTCTACCCCAACCATGCCACGTTTCCTCCGTTCGGTACTTGTCATGTCATGCTTAGTGTCAAGATACACTTTCGTAATAATGGTGATCAGTCATTATTACAAATGCGTACCTTACCATTTCCACATGGTCACGCAAGGTACTTTACCCGGACTGACGCAACATTCACACAAAGTCCTTACCATGAACTTGATCACTCAAAACCGACAAACATACAAATCTCTCCAATAGATTTATCCCTAGGATACAGCACAAAAGATACCTGTATATATACACCTATATACAATATAATAATAAATGCACACAAGTACACCGCACCCACAAGTCAACCTACATCCTAGGTGACTATTACTAAAACAACGTCCAAGTTCGCCTACTTACATTAGGCACTAGTAATCTAAGGCACTAATTTACACACGAAATAAGGCTCCACATAATCACACTTTGGAAAAAAACAAGTCCTAGTTAGTCACATACTCTAAGGCACTAACAAATCTCAATCCAACCCATATTCCTACAAGTCCCGCAAATAACGCACATCCGTCAAAAGTCTAAGACTAGGCACCTATTCCAAGGTCACCTAATTTCCTTAGACTATGCTCTGATACCACTTGTAACAACCCCAATCCGTTTAACCAAAAACGGAGTACATTTTTTTTTTTTATAAGATATGTCCCATTAAATATCCACTTTACATAAACCATTTCAAATAATTTAACCGAATACAATTTATCATAATAGCACGTTAACGTTTTATCTCGACTCTTGGTTTACAAATGACATCATACATCCTTACGAGAATGTATTTCACATACAAGGTTTGACTCAACACAACCAAACAATACGACCTCGAAACATTTACACAACACCACAGTTAAGACACAATAGCCCAACCCGATACCAAGAGCATAATCCCGAGGATCTACCAAATTCCCAATCCTTGTCCAATGTCCAATAGCTACCCCATCGAGCCCAAGTGCTCCTACGCAACTAGTCTAACAACTAGCTAACTTCATAACACAGTACATGTAAAAGGTTAAACAACGAGAGGGGTAAGCTTAACGCTTAGTGAATGCAATAATTATACATATACATATATAATCTACTTACTTGCAAACACTTACACAAATACCGCATACGAGCTAGCAACTCAACAAACATGCAATCACAATGCATATTAAATATCCGCAATTCACAATAAGCTAGCATCGCCAAAAGCATATAGTTCACAATTTAATATGCTAAAACTACAACACATAACCATGGTTACCCGATCATACAAGGGAACGGTACTCGAAAGACCGCCGGAGTTCATAACATCCATTAGTGTTACTTAAACACCGCGTAATCACTAATTCCTCCGGGTGATGTCTTAAACACCGCGACTAATTCACCCTCATGACAACGTGGCATCTTAAACACCGCGACGAATCCACACGTCAATCAAAAATATGAGTGGTGTCTTAAACACCGCGACAATTCCACTCCCATGACAATGTGGCATCTTAAACACCGCGACGAATCCACACGTCAATCAAAACAATGAGTGGTGTCTTAAACACCGCGACAATTCCACTCCCATGACAATGTGGCGTCTTAAACACCGCGACACTACCACATGTCAATCAACCATGAGTAGTGTCTTAAACACCGCGACAATACTACTCGTTACTTAGAATGTGGTGTCTTAAACACCGCGACAATGCCACATTCATACTACACAAATAAATACATTATATACGTACACGCATAATTATTCCACTCACCTTGGAATGCCCGCACAAGTCATGTACAACATGATCTTCGTCCTCAAATCTGAGCAAGTAACCACCTATATCACACATAGGTACAATATACACATAAATAGCCATTCTCTAAAAGAGAACTCCACACAAACATCCCTTAGCCGAGGGATCACACCTTGCTCGCCAAATCCCGCCCATTTAATCACCTAATGGACACAAACCAATTACCACTTCGGGTGGTAATTCAAACCAACACAACAAAGTACAATTTAACCTAAATCATACTTTACACCAATTAGACCAAACCTAGTGTGATGACCCGGAAATTTCTGACCAAATTTAAACTTTATCTTTAAATGATTTAATGTTTCCGACACGATAAGCAAAGTCTATGAAGTTGAATCTTAAAATTTTAGAACTGTTTCATGTATTAAATTACATTTGACTGCTCTCGACGATTCATGAACAATTATATGTATGTGTGTGTGTATATATATATATATATATATATATATATATATATATATATATATATATATATATATATATATATATATATATATATATATATATATATATATATTTATATGTACAAGTAAAAACGACGTTCCTACCGTAAAACACTATTTGCTACAGTGAATCCTTATTTTTCTACAGTGCTACAGTGAAAATGACTTTGCTACAGTGATTTACTACAGTAAACACTATTTGCTACAGTAAACACTATTTGATGTCGACGAACTAGCAAACAAAAACAGGATAAGGCGGCCATGCGATCGCATGGCAAAAACACTGAAAACTCATGCGATCGCATGAGGTACTGTAGCAGGCCACATACTATAAAAGCTCGATTCATTCCTCTGTATTATTATTTTTTTATATTATTATTATTATTATTATTATTATTATTATTATTATTATTATTAAGATTAATATTATTATTATTAATCTTATTATATTATTATTATTAGTAGTATATATACCTAAAATACTACGACGAGGTTATGAGCGTGTCACCTTCAAAATGGGTTTTTGAGCGGGATAGAGCTAAGGAAATGATGGGTTATTGTCAAGGAGGTTATGGGTAATGTTCGAGGGTATATTTGTGAATCAAATCTAGTGTTTATCATCTCTGTTGCGTCTACGTACTTTCCTACAATATTGAATCTCAATATTGATACGTAAGCACTCATATTTTATCTTTTATACATTAATTGTGTATCCATGTCTAGTGCTCGAGTATATATATTTATGCATGCTTGTATGCTAAATTTTGTCGTTAAACAGTTATGATGAATCACAAAGTAAATACATATATTACTGGTAAAAGGTATATGATATACATGTTTTTGGAAAGCTGGCGAAAAATCAATAACTTTTCATTTAGATATCGAATAATTTCGATGAACGGATTAAAAGATATGATCAACTGAATTATGATTAACGTTAATTGAAATTGCTTTTGAATCTACAATTAAGATTTAAACAACTTGTTTACGCGATTAATAAATTGGATTTTTGAATATTACCAACCGAGTAAATGAATCCTTATATAAGGTATGTCTCGTTTTGTTGAACTATTGTCAAAATTGACTTTTTGAAACGACTTTGGATAACTTTTGTATGTCGATCTCGAGCATTAGGATTGTTATACACTATGATCTGACCTAGCTTGATAGACATTTATTGACCAACATATGTTCTCTAGGTTGAGATCTACGGTTATTTGATATTCCGAGTGTCGGTCACGTTTTGGTGAACAACTTTATGTGCTGCTAAGGTGAGTTTCATTTGCTCCCTTTTTAATTGCTTTTGCAATCTATATTTTTGGGCTGAGAATACATGCATTTTATTTTAAACGCAATGGATACAAGTACATACTAAATTCTACACTGAGTTTGAACCGAAAATCCCTTAGCTTTGGTAACTGTTAACTGCCAGTTATAAGAACTGGTGGGCGCGAGTAGTAGTATATGGATCCATAGGGCTTGATATCCCCGTCCGAGCTAGAGCACTAGCCTTTTAATGGACGTATGCTATTTGAGAAGCGTACACGTTGGTTTTCGTGTACTATTAAGATGATTATACAAAGGGTACAAATTATATATACGTTAAGTTTAGTTACCAGGGTGCTCAATCTTGTAGAATATTTTGATAAACGTTTCTGGATGAAACAACTGAAATCTTGTGATCCACCTTTATACACAGATTATGCGAAACATTAAAACTATGAACTCACCAACCTTTGTGTTGACACTTGTTAGCATGTTTATTCTCAGGTTTCCTAGAAGTCTTCCGCTGTTGCTTATATGTTAGACAAGCTATGTGCATGGAGTCTTACATGACATACTTTTCAAGGAAACGTTGCATTTGAAAGGGCCTGTCCTAATCCATCCGGACGAAGTCCGTATCGATTATAAACGATTCACAATAGTTGATTTCATCGCGAGGTACTTGACCTCTATATGATACATTTTACAAACATTGCACTCGTTTTTGAAAAGACAATAGTTGATTACATCGAAAGTTTATGACATGAATACCATTTCATATTATTTCTAACTATAATTGACTTAATATTAATCTTGATGAACTCAACGACTCGAATGCAACGTCTTTTGAAATATGTCAGGAATGACTCCAAGTAATATCCCTAAAATGAGCAAATGCACAGCGGAAGATTTCTTTCATACCTGAGAATAGACATGCTTTAAAGTGTCAACCAAAAGGTTGGTGAGTTCATTAGTTTATCATAAATAATCATTTCATAATTTTAATAGACCACAAGATTTCATATTTCTATTTCTCATAAACATACGTCCCATGCATAGAGACAAATTTCATTCATATGGATTGAACACCTGGTAATCGTCATTCAAAATATACATATAAGAATATCCCCATCATTCCGGGATCCTCCTTCAGACATGATATAAATTTCGAAGTACTAAAGCATCCGGTACTTTGGATGGGGCTTGTTGGGCCCAATAGATCTATCTTTAGGATTCGCGTCAATTAGGGTGTCTGTTCCCTAATTCTTAGATTACCAGACTTAATAAAAAAGGGGCATATTCGATTTCGATAATTCAACCATATAATGTAGTTTCAATTACTTGTGTCTATTTCGTAAAATATTTATAAAAGCAGCGCATGTATTCTCAATCCCAAAAATATATATTGCAAAAGCATTTAAAAAGGGGGTAATGAAACTCACACATATAAATATTGTAAAAGAGTTAATAAAGTATTTGCATGTATTCTCAGCCCAAAAACGTAAAGAGTAAAAAGGGCAAATGAAACTCACCATACTGTATTTTGTAGCAAAAATTCATAGGACGACATTGAACAAGTATAAGGTTGGCCTCAGATTCACGAACCTATATCATTTATATATATATATATTAACACATATAATATTAGTCAACTTAAGTTTATAATGTATTAAGATTAATTTTTACATATATAATCATATTACTATCCATATTGTGTAATATATTTATAAATTATGTATCACTTAATAAAAATAATATTTTGTTTTTAAAAAAATACAAAACTATGTAATATTAGTATAGATATGTAATAAATATATTTAATATTTGTGGTAATAATAATAATATTAATAATGATATTACTAATAATAATTATAGTGTTAATGAAAATAAAACAATAATTTTAGTAAGAATGATAATTTTACTAATAATGATATTTTTAACAATAAGGTTACTTTTAATAGTAATAATAATAATAATAAATAAATAAATAAATAAATAAATAACTACCTCAAAGAAGTATCCCTTAAAAATGCCCAAGTCCGGGTTTGAACCCGTGACGTCCCGCTAACCCGATAATGCCTTTAACCATTCCTTTGTCACCTCATTTATGATTTAATTAATACACCAAATCTATCTATCCTAATAAAAATATCTGTCTTCTTTTTCTACTTAATCTAATCCATATAATTCCCTTCACATCTAATAACATAACAACATCATCATTATCATTTATCATTATGTCATGTATCATTTTATTTAGATCATCATCATCGAAATTATCATTTAATCATCACATAACTACATCATCATCTTCCTAATTCTCGTGAAACCCTCTCATCAATTTTGATCGTGATTCATTAACTAATATCTAACATCTAGATTTTTGTTACAAGTGTGTGGGGTGTGTGTATGTCATCTCTTTAGACTTAACACACACATCTGCAACAATAGTTTGATAAAAGCCCAACAAAAATTCAATTCAACCATAACTTAAACTGGCCCAATTCCTAAACTAAAACTAATTCAGCCCATGATTAAATCGATCCACTAACCACATCTAAAGCCCCATTTACACTAATCCGAATACATGTTAATTTGAATGGAACTAGAGATTAGTAGAGTGTGGTTGTCTAGCTTGAAATTGTCTGCCATGAACTTCTATATCGTCCCACATGCTCAACACTTTGTCTCCCACTTTGATCATGCGTTTTATCTCCAGAAATATCAAGATAGAAAACAAGTAACTGAACTAGTGAATTTGTATGGCACGTTCAACAGAAACCAGAAGAATTTGTAGCAGTTTAACAGTAATTATTTATGGTGGTTTCAACACAACCGAATTAGTAGAGAGAGAGGAGGAGAGAGAGAGGTGATGGTTTGCTAATTCGAAATAGAAACATAAAGGAAATAGATCGAAACAGGAAGGAGCTAGTAACAGCTGGGTAGTCCTCGGTGGCTTGGTGGTGGTGATGATTTATATTCAAGAATATGTATATGTATTATATATAGATGATAGAAAGATAAGATAGGTGGTACTTGGTGGTTGTTTGCATTAAAAACCAAAACAGAAGTAGTTCAATCATGTGGTTTGTTGAGTTGAAATCAATAGCAACGGTGATTGTGATCTAGTGGTGGTTTGCAAACATAACAATAGCACGAGTTCATAGTGGTTTGGTGTCCGTGGTCTCACATGGTGATCATGGTAATCTCTGGTGGTGGTTGTACATGGTGTTGTAGAAGGTGGTGATCGGTGTTCGGTGGATGAAGATTCAAAGGTGGTGGCCGATGGTTTGATAGTGGTCCGGAGAAGAGGTGGTCATGGTGGTTGTAATGACCCGCACTTTTTCGATCATTCTATACTTGTAAGATTAATATTTACATAAATTAAACCTTACCAACATGATAAGCAATCCAAATTGTTGAGATTTATGTTTTTGAAAAGAGTTTTACACAACGTTTGACCGTCTAGTTTGACCGATGATATCACGAACTATATAACATATGATAATTATACGTTTGTGTATATATATGTATATATACATATTTAACATGATCTAAGAATGTTTTAATATCTCATTTTGTATTAATAGCAATAAGTTATATGTATATTTTGAAACTACTAACTTAAGTTTTCAAAACGATAACCATACGCAACGTTATTTGACTTAAATACTTATGACCTATAATGTTTATACATATATCGTATAAGTAATGAATTTAATCACTTTTAAGAACTTAAATACATAAAACCATATAAGTGTATTCACAAAAGATAGCTATATTTGAATCCTCATTCCATTTTTCACAAAATTTCTATACGTATATCTAGAGTATATGTACTCGTATCATACGCAGCTTCTAGATGTATTTACTATTGGTATATACCAATAAAAATCTGCTCCTTAGCAGCCTTAAATGATTAAGAAACATGTGGAACCAACCATTTGTCAAGTAGCATGAATTATTTAGCAAGAAAACAAAGTTAGGTATCTTTTTTTTCCTTTATAACCTAAAAACGTTTTTATGCATGCACACCATTTCTTCACCCCATTTTCTCATACTTACACTTCCATTTCTCTCTCAAAATACTCTTAACTTCATACTTGATCATCTCCAAGCATTTTCTCCATCATTTAGCTTCAAAAACAACACTTAAATCTCATAAGAAAACCTTACAAAAACACTTCAAGAAATCCTTTCAAGAACACAAACTTACTTCCAATCTTTCATCCAATTCCATCACCCTTTTGGTTCTAGGTTCTTACACCTCTTTTACAGAAACCTTGTCCAAGGAACTTGAGGTAGTATCTATGTTCATAACCTTATTCGATTCATATATATATAGCTATCATATTTTGTGGTATACAATTTTAACAACAAGAACATAGTTTGAATGTTTTCAAACTTGTTTGCAAACTAAATAGATCCTTCTAACTTAACTTTTAAAATACTTCAAGACCTGTAATATAACTTAAATATATGCTAATTTAACAAGGTATAACATGGTTTTTCAAAGAACACCTTAAAAACTGTTTTTACGACGTCGGAGTGTAACCGGGGGCTGTTTTGGGTTGGATAATTAAAAACCATCTTAAACTTTGAATTGAAGGTTTATGTTCTGGAAAAATGATTTTTACTATGAATATGGTAACACATAAAAATTTCATGATTTAATTCAAAGTATAAGTATTTTTAGAAAAATAATCATTTAAGGTTGCCTACATAAAGGAAAAGGTTTAACTTCATAAGTTTCACTAAAGTTTCACCTATGCCGTGTGATTTTGAAAACAAACTAAGATATTTACAGTTCATAGTCTTAAAGAGGAACTCGATCCAAGGAGATGGCAAGTTGAATCAACGAAAACGGAGTTGTAACGAAGAAACTATGACCGAAACAAAATTGGCTATCCAAGACTAGTTTAACTTCGGGATTAATTGGAGAAAATTAAAATAAATCACATCTTTTTAAGATAACATGATATTTTATATATATGTACTCATAATTCAATTTTATATGGTTCAGGATCACCCGTAAACAACACGAGAAGATTAATCATAAGATCCCATGTTTGTACGCAACACGTCATTTGACAACACCGGTACTTTATGTACGCAACACGTCATTTGACAACACCGGTACCGTGGGTCAAGATTAATCTCGACCAATACATATACGTTGGGGGTTTTATTTATTTCGTTGGGGGTTTATTAAACATCTAAATATGAACCATTAAAATTGAATTACTAACAACGAACTGCTAACTACGGACTAAGGAATTATAAAAAGTATTAAAAGTATAACAAGAATATATATGTGACGTTGTTTAAAAAGAAAAGGTATTGATATATTATATATGGATAGGTTCGTGATATCAACCGGGAGACCAAGTCAAAATATATATATCTTCAAGACGAAAGTGAGTATATAGTCCCACTTTTAAACTCTAAATATTTCGGGATGAGAATACATGTATTTTATGTTTTACGTTATGGACACAAGTAACTGAAAAATATATTCTACGTTGAGTTGTACCACTGGCATACTTCCCTGTAGCTTGGTAACTAATATTTACAGCGGTATTGTAAACGCGAATCCTGTTGATAGATCTATCGGGCTTGACAACCCCAGCCGGACTGGACGACCAGTATTCAACGGTTGCACAGTACTTCGTTTCGTGACTACACTTGGTACAGTGTAGTAAGATTTCATATTAAAGGGAATATGCGACGTGATTAATTGTTAAGTATGGTTACCAAGTGCTCAACCACTTAGAATATTTTTATTAAACTGTTTATATACGAAATCTTGTGGTCTATATATATATTGCTGCCGGCACTAAACCTATATCTCACCAACTTTATGTTGATATTTTAAACATGTTTATTCTCAGGTGATAATTAGAAGTTTCCGCTGCATTATGTTGAATTTGAGCAGGATCTTGCGTACGCATATTTGTGTCAAAAATAAGACTGCATATCCAAGAACTTGTGTTGTAAAATATGCTAGAAATCGTGTTGTTATCATCATTTGTAAAGTTTGTAAGTCGAAGATTATCGCTAAACGATAATCATCTTTATTTCGTCCAAAGCTTGTATCAAAAATAAGAATCATGGTTTGTAATGTATAATATATGCAGTTTTTCTTTTAAAAATGTCGCATATAGAGGTCAATACCTCGCAATGAAATCATACGTTATCTAACACGTTCTTACGGTTAAGGACGGGTTATGACATGTGGTATCAGAGCGGTGGTCTTAGCGAACCAGGTTTGCATTAGTGTGTCTAACTGATAAGTCGTTAGGATACATTAGTAAGTCTGGACTTTGACCGGGTCTGATTTAAAAACCATTGCTTATTATTGTTGGTTAAAATTTATATGTAAATATTATGTAGTACTAATGGGTTAGTTGTTGTGTGATAGATGTCGGGCTCAAAACTTGTTATCACATTCAGCGACTCCGAACCAGAATCTTCAGATGGTGTTCCAGTCATTAACCTATCCGATGACGAAAATAATATCTTTGGGGAAGACTCACAAATTCCGGATGAACCGACTATAGAGAACCCGGAAAGTGAACCCGAGGAGGAAAGTGAACCCGAGGAGGAAAGTGAACCCGAGGAAGAAATACAGGAAATTACAAAAGAAGAGTTCGAACTAGGAAAGAAACGAAAGGCTAATGAATTAGAAAATTCAAATCCTGAGTTTAATAAGGATGATGTGGCACCAACTCCACTAGACACTACCACCCCTATTCCCGCTATTCCTATTCGTTCTATCCCGGCATCCAGTTCTTCAGTCCCACAGCCAAAATATAGGCAGACAGCCAGGATAAGCGTTAAGCGATTCTTTGAACCTAAACGTCCTAGAAAATAGACCAAACGATGCGCTGCCGTATTAAACCATGGGATCATATAATGTTTTGTATAATATTATTAGTGTGGTTTGCTTAATGTTCGATGTAAGATAAGCATATGTAAAATAGTGAAGTGTGAAATGCAATAATTTTCCATGGTTAAGTATTATTTAGATGGTAGTAATTGATTCTGTACTAAGCTATTAAGTATGGACATTAACGGGTAGGTACTACCCTAGATATAATTATAAAACGCTAATAAGAAGAAAAGGCTTTTATAATAATACCTGGTTCATATTATTAATAAGCTATAATGTACTGTAAATATACACTACATCTATAATATTCCATGTGAATAATTATTTTCTTTTCATTCTTATAGAAGAATATGGCGCGATTGAACCGAATGACGGAACAAGAAATCCAGGAACTCATCAATCAGCGAGTGAACGACAGAATGTTATGGGTCAAGGCTGCAAGAGGTGCTGCAGTTAACCCAAATCCTCGTGTGGGGTGCACTTACAAAACTTTTCAAGCTTGCAAGCCCTCATCATTCAGTGGAACAGAAGGACCGATCGGTTTAACCCGGTGGATAGAAAAGATGGAAACTGTGTTCAAAATCAGTGGTTGTGTTGAAAAGGACATGACCAAATACGCATCGTGCACTTTACAAGATAGTGCACTCACGTGGTGGAAAAATTATGTGAAGGCTGTAGGAGGAGATGTAGCTTATGATACTCCGTGGGAAGAATTCAAAACAATGTTAATCAATGAATATTGTCCAAGGAACGAGGTTAGGAAGTTGGAAGATGAGTTACGAAGTCTGAAGGTTATTGGTACTGAAATCACCAACTACAATCAGCGATTCATGGAATTAGTTTTGCTATGTCCTGAATTGGTTCCAACCGAAGAACGGAAGATTGAAATGTACAAAGATGGTTTGCCCAAAAAGGTCAAGGCAAATGTTACAGCATCGAAACCTAAGACAATTCATGAAGCTATAACCATGGCAAACGAGCTAATGGATCAGGTCATCATGGATAAGAAAGTATCCAATACTGATGTGAAGGTATCAGGTAACAAAAGAAAGTGGAATGGAAATTATGATCGAGGTAACCAACAACAATCTTTTAAGAAACAAGAAAACACGCAAGGTACGGGTAGTGGTTTAAGCTTTGGTTATAAAGGACAAAATCCTTTATGCAACCGATGCCACAAACATCACTCTGGTTACTGTAATGTGGTATGCAACAAATGTAATCGAAAGGGTCATCTTGCTGAAGATTGTAGGGCTCTCGTTACAAATACAAATGGTACCAAGACTCTTGCCACCAATGCAAATAGAACTGCTTTGGCTACCATTACTTGTTTTGGGTGTGGAAAACAAGGTCACTATAAGAGCCAGTGCCCGAATCCAGAGAAGAATATCGGACCTGCACGTGGAAGAGCATTTGTTATTAATGCTAAAGAGGCATGTGAAGACCCGGAGCTTGTTACGGGTACGTTTACCATTAATAACTTATCCGCATCTATTATATTTGATACTGGTGCTGATAGAAGTTACGTGTGTAGAGACTTTCACGCTAAATTGAATTGTTCATCATTACCTCTCGATGCTAAGTACATGATTGAGTTAGCTAATGGTAAACTAATTAAAGCCGATAAAATTTGCCGTGACTGTAAAATAAATTTAGCCGGAGAAACGTTTAAAATTGACTTGATACCCGTAGAATTAGGAAGTTTTGATGTAATAGTCGGCATGGACTGGATGTCCAAAATAGGAGCTGAAGTTGTGTGCGCCAAGAAGGCAATTCGCATTCCTCGTAAGGATAAAACGCCAGTAATGATTTATGGAGAGAAGGGTAACTCAAAGCTAAAACTCATTAGTTATTTGAAAGCTCAAAAGTGCTTGAAGAAAGGGTTCTATGCTATCTTAGCACATGTTAATAAAGTCGAAACAAAGGAAAAAGTGAAGAGCATCAATGACGTGCCTGTGGCAAGAGATTTTCCTGAAGTCTTTCCGGAAAAGTTGCCGGGATTACCTCCATTTAGATCTGTAGAATTTCAAATAGATTTAGTACCAGGAGCTGCACCAGTGGCTCGTGCTCCATATAGACTTGCACCGTCCGAGTTAAAAGAACTTCAGAGTCAGTTAAAAGAATTACTGGATCATGGATTCATACGACCAAGTACTTCACCGTGGGGAGCTCCGATTCTATTTGTTAAAAAGAAAGATGGATCTTTTAGGATGTGTATAGATTATCGTGAATTAAATAAGTTAACTATCAAGAATCGGTATCCACTACCGAGAATTGACGACTTATTTGATCAACTCCAAGGATCATGTGTGTACTCAAAAATTGACTTAAGGTCGGGCTATCATCAATTACGTTTCAAAGAAGAGGACATTCCGA
This sequence comes from Rutidosis leptorrhynchoides, assembly GCF_046630445.1. NCBI lineage: Eukaryota > Viridiplantae > Streptophyta > Magnoliopsida > Asterales > Asteraceae > Rutidosis > Rutidosis leptorrhynchoides. The sequence goes on from NC_092338.1 coordinate 16,864,240, forward strand.
AAACTGCTTTTCGGACACGTTATGGTCATTACGAATTTTTGGTCATGCCGTTTGGGTTGACAAATGCGCCAGCTGTATTCATGGACCTCATGAATCGAGTTTGTAGTCCATATTTAGATAAGTTTGTTATCGTTTTCATTGATGATATTCTTATCTATTCCAAGAGTGAGCAAGAGCATGAGCAGCATTTAAGGTTGATATTAGAGTTGTTGAGAAAAGAACAGCTATATGCTAAATTTTCTAAATGTGCTTTCTGGTTGAAAGAAGTGCAATTTCTTGGCCACGTTGTTAGTAGCAAAGGAATTCAGGTTGATCCAGCAAAAATTGAAGCCATTGAAAAATGGGAGACTCCTAAGACACCAACACAGATACGCCAATTTTTGGGTTTAGCCGGTTATTATAGAAGGTTTATTCAAGATTTTTCCCGAATAGCTAAGCCGTTGACAGCGTTAACGCAAAAAGGGAAGAAACATGAATGGACTTCTGAGCAGGAGAGTGCATTTCAATTACTAAAGAAGAAGTTAACTACGGCGCCTATTTTATCGTTACCAGAAGGGAACGATGATTTTGAAATATATTGTGACGCTTCGCGACAAGGTTTTGGTTGCGTTCTTATGCAACGAAAGAAAGTTATTGCATACGCATCCCGACAATTGAAGATTCACGAGCGGAATTATACGACGCATGATCTAGAACTGGGAGCAGTCGTGTTTGCATTGAAGATATGGAGACACTACTTGTATGGGGTTAAATGCACTGTGTTTACTGATCATAAAAGCCTTCAACATATTTTTGATCAGAAACAGCTGAACATGAGACAACGTAGGTGGGTCGAGTTAATAAACGACTATGATTGTGAAATTCGTTATCATCCCGGGAAGGCGAACGTGGTGGCCGATGCTTTAAGCAGAAAGGAACGAGAACCAATTCGAGTACGAGCGATGAACATAAAAATTCGCATGAATCTCAACTCACAAATCAAAGAAGTTCAACGAGAAGCACTTACTAAAGAAAATATAGGAAATGAAATAATGAAGAAGTATGAGAAGCAACTCGTTATGCGGGAAGATGGAATTCGATATTTTGCAAATCGTATTTGGGTACCGAAGTTGGGTGGATTAAGGAAGTTGATATTAAATGAGGCACATAAGACAAGATACTCGATACATCCTGGAGTTGGAAAGATGTACCAAGATCTTAAGACACATTATTGGTGGCCTAATTTAAAGACAGACGTTGCAACATATGTTGGGGAATGTTTAACTTGTTCCAAAGTCAAAGCTGAACACCAGAAGCCGTCAGGGTTACTTCAACAACCAGAAATCCCAGAATGGAAATGGGATGGTATTACCATGGATTTCATCACGAAGTTACCAAAGACTGCCTGGGGATACGACACCATTTGGGTGATTGTTGATCGTCTCACCAAGTCTGCACACTTCTTGCCTATAAAGGAAACGGATAGAATGGAGAAACTATTACGATTGTATATAAAGGAAGTTGTTTCAAGGCATGGAATACCTATTTCCATTATATCCGATCGTGATAGTAGATTTACATCAAAGTTCTGGCAATCACTACAGGAGGCCCTAGGAACTCGTTTGGATATGAGTACCGCGTATCATCCGCAAACCGACGGGCAGAGTGAAAGAACGATTCAGACTCTTGAAGACATGCTCAGGGCATGTGTGATCGATTTTGGAAACGGATGGGATAAATATCTACCATTAGCAGAATTCTCGTATAATAATAGTTATCATGCGAGCATTAAAGCTGCGCCATTCGAAGCATTGTACGGAAGGAAGTGTAGATCTCCTATTTGTTGGAATGAAGTAGGAGATCGACAATTAACTGGTCCCGAGATCATACACGAAACGACTGAGAAGATAGTACAAATCAAGGAGAGATTGAAAACAGCCCGTAGTCGCCAAAAGAGCTACGCCGATGTTCGAAGGAAACCATTAGAGTTTCAGATCGGTGACATGGTTATGTTAAAGGTGTCACCTTGGAAAGGTGTAATACGTTTTGGAAAAAGGGGTAAACTAAACCCAAGGTATGTAGGCCCGTTCAAGATCATCGAACGCATTGGACCGGTAGCTTATCGACTCGAGTTACCGCAACAACTCGCCGGAGTACATAATACCTTTCACGTCTCAAACCTTAAGAAGTGTCTTGCAAAGGAAGACCTCACCATTCCTCTTGAAGAAATCCATGTCGACGAGAAACTACAATTCATCGAAGAACCAATCGAAATCATGGATCGTGAAGTTAAACGGCTCAAGCAGAGCAACATACCGATCGTTAAGGTTCGTTGGAATGCTCGAAGAGGTCCCGAGTTTACTTGGGAACGAGAGGATCAAATGAAACAAAAGTATCCACACTTGTTTCCCGATGACGCAAAATAGGTACAATTTTAAAATTTCGGGACGAAATTTATTTAACGGGTAGGTACTGTAATGACCCGCACTTTTTCGATCATTCTATACTTGTAAGATTAATATTTACATAAATTAAACCTTACCAACATGATAAGCAATCCAAATTGTTGAGATTTATGTTTTTGAAAAGAGTTTTACACAACGTTTGACCGTCTAGTTTGACCGATGATATCACGAACTATATAACATATGATAATTATACGTTTGTGTATATATATGTATATATACATATTTAACATGATCTAAGAATGTTTTAATATCTCATTTTGTATTAATAGCAATAAGTTATATGTATATTTTGAAACTACTAACTTAAGTTTTCAAAACGATAACCATACGCAACGTTATTTGACTTAAATACTTATGACCTATAATGTTTATACATATATCGTATAAGTAATGAATTTAATCACTTTTAAGAACTTAAATACATAAAACCATATAAGTGTATTCACAAAAGATAGCTATATTTGAATCCTCATTCCATTTTTCACAAAATTTCTATACGTATATCTAGAGTATATGTACTCGTATCATACGCAGCTTCTAGATGTATTTACTATTGGTATATACCAATAAAAATCTGCTCCTTAGCAGCCTTAAATGATTAAGAAACATGTGGAACCAACCATTTGTCAAGTAGCATGAATTATTTAGCAAGAAAACAAAGTTAGGTATCTTTTTTTTCCTTTATAACCTAAAAACGTTTTTATGCATGCACACCATTTCTTCACCCCATTTTCTCATACTTACACTTCCATTTCTCTCTAAAAATACTCTTAACTTCATACTTGATCATCTCCAAGCATTTTCTCCATCATTTAGCTTCAAAAACAACACTTAAATCTCATAAGAAAACCTTACAAAAACACTTCAAGAAATCCTTCCAAGAACACAAACTTACTTCCAATCTTTCATCCAATTCCATCACCCATTTGGTTCTAGGTTCTTACTCCTCTTTTACAGAAACCTTGTCCAAGGAACTTGAGGTAGTATCTATGTTCATAACCTTATTCGATTCATATATATATAGCTATCATATTTTGTGGTATACAATTTTAATAACAAGAACATAGTTTGAATGTTTTCAAACTTGTTTGCAAACTAAATAGATCCTTCTAACTTAACTTTTAAAATACTTCAAGACCTGTAATATAACTTAAATATATGCTAATTTAACAAGGTATAACATGGTTTTTCAAAGAACACCTTAAAAACTGTTTTTACGACGTCGGAGTGTAACCGGGGGCTGTTTTGGGTTGGATAATTAAAAACCATCTTAAACTTTAAATTGAAGGTTTATGTTCTGGAAAAATGATTTTTACTATGAATATGTTAACACATAAAAATTTCATGATTTAATTCAAAGTATAAGTATTTTTAGAAAAATAATCATTTAAGGTTGCCTACATAAAGGAAAAGGTTTAACTTCATAAGTTTCACTAAAGTTTCACCTATGCCGTGTGATTTTGAAAACAAACTAAGATATTTACAGTTCATAGTCTTAAAGAGGAACTCGATCCAAGGAGATGGCAAGTTGAATCAACGAAAACGGAGTTGTAACGAAGAAACTATGACCGAAACAAAATTGGCTATCCAAGACTAGTTTAACTTCGGGATTAATTGGAGAAAATTAAAATAAATCACATCTTTTTAAGATAACATGATATTTTATATATATGTACTCATAATTCAATTTTATATGGTTCAGGATCACCCGTAAACAACACGAGAAGATTAATCATAAGATCCCATGTTTGTACGCAACACGTCATTTGACAACACCGGTACTTTATGTACGCAACACGTCATTTGACAACACCGGTACCGTGGGTCAAGATTAATCTCGACCAATACATATACGTTGGGGGTTTTATTTATTTCGTTGGGGGTTTATTAAACATCTAAATATGAACCATTAAAATTGAATTACTAACAACGAACTGCTAACTACGGACTAAGGAATTATAAAAAGTATTAAAAGTATAACAAGAATATATATGTGACGTTGTTTAAAAAGAAAAGGTATTGATATATTATATATGGATAGGTTCGTGATATCAACTGGGAGACCAAGTCAAAATATATATATCTTCAAGACGAAAGTGAGTATATAGTCCCACTTTTAAACTCTAAATATTTCGGGATGAGAATACATGTATTTTATGTTTTACGTTATGGACACAAGTAACTGAAAAATATATTCTACGTTGAGTTGTACCACTGGCATACTTCCCTGTAGCTTGGTAACTAATATTTACAGCGGTATTGTAAACGCGAATCCTGTTGATAGATCTATCGGGCTTGACAACCCCAGCCGGACTGGACGACCAGTATTCAACGGTTGCACAGTACTTCGTTTCGTGACTACACTTGGTACAGTGTAGTAAGATTTCATATTAAAGGGAATATGCGACGTGATTAATTGTTAAGTATGGTTACCAAGTGCTCAACCACTTAGAATATTTTTATTAAACTGTTTATATACGAAATCTTGTGGTCTATATATATATTGCTGCCGGCACTAAACCTATATCTCACCAACTTTATGTTGATATTTTAAACATGTTTATTCTCAGGTGATAATTAGAAGTTTCCGCTGCATTATGTTGAATTTGAGCAGGATCTTGCGTACGCATATTTGTGTCAAAAATAAGACTGCATATCCAAGAACTTGTGTTGTAAAATATGCTAGAAATCGTGTTGTTATCATCATTTGTAAAGTTTGTAAGTCGAAGATTATCGCTAAACGATAATCATCTTTATTTCGTCCAAAGCTTGTATCAAAAATAAGAATCATGGTTTGTAATGTATAATATATGCAGTTTTTCTTTTAAAAATGTCGCATATAGAGGTCAATACCTCGCAATGAAATCATACGTTATCTAACACGTTCTTACAGTTAAGGACGGGTTATGACAGTGGTTAAGGATGTTGTCCGGTTTGAAGTAAAAACAGAAAACGAATAGCTTCTTACATGGTGATTAAGGATTGTAGGGTGGTGGTTGTCGTGGAAGAAGGTGATGCTCAAGCTTTGGTGATAGTTGTTGAAGACAGTCTAAATAAGAAGAGAAAGAGGAGGGCAAGTGGGTTTTGTTTGAACAGGAAACAACAACCGTAGCAACTGAATATCATGTTTGTTTTGATTAGAATGAAACAATGATCGATGATATGGTTGTCTGGGTTGATGACTTACGGCGACAGTGGTAGCAGATAGCCTTAATAGTGTTGGGTTTTGTGATTTACAAAACAATAAAGAGAAAGAAAAAAATTGAAGGAAGATGGTGTTATGTTGATGGTCAGAAAGATGATATCTCTGTAAACATGTTATATGGATATATATATATATATATATATATATATATATATATATATATATATATATATATATATATATATATATAAAAGATAGAATTACAAATGGTAATAATAATTAACACCACTAGTATCTATTATCTACTGTAATTAAACGGACAAAATGGGTCAGTGCTTTACAACTTGGATTCTAAGATGACACATAAAGCAACATAAGTAGTAATTATAACATTTAATAATAATATAATAATACCCTACATGTCAATTATAACGTGCAGTAATTGAATCGAATCACAAGGAAAACAGTGCCAAAAGTTTACTAAAGCAATACAAGGATTTGATTGAGAATTGTCTTATAGAGAAGATTGGGGATCGATTGAACTTCACGGATATAATAGAAATAGAGAAAGGAAAAAGATGATAGTGATATAAATGGATGATTATTATGTGTAAATATAATATATAACAGTGTTTATATATGATGATTAATCTTTATTTTTAATAATAATAATACTTTTAATATTATAAATTTTTATATCATAACTTATCTTACATCATTAATTCTAACACCTAAATTATATATTATGGTTTCAAGTTATATAAAATATATATATCTATACGTATATACACATATGAAATTACAAACAATTGTTCGTGAATCGTCGAGAACAGTCGAAGGTCAATTGAATATATGAAACAGTTCAAACTTTTTGAGACTCAAACTTACAGGCTCCGCTTATCGTGTCGAAAATATTAAATTACATATAGATTTTGGTTCAAAATAAGTTGAAATTTTCCCGGTCGTGACAGTACCTACCCGTTAAAGAAATTTCGTCCCGAAATTTGATCGAGGTCGTCATGGCTAACACTAAAAATGTTTTTCATGATGAGTATGAGTTGATAAATAGAGTTTTATCATTATTGATTTATATAGATAAAACGATTCGATTGTGTGAAGCGTGCGAGTGAAGCTGTCACAAAAGAGTGAACCAAAGTAAATAGAGATTCGTCTTAAATTTTGACGTAGTTACGGTTGATTTCCGAAATTCAAGGAATTTAAGGAAGATCTTCGAAATCTGAATAAAATCTGATTCTTTGGGATTTAAGGAAATTAGGATCCTCTTTAATTAAATGCGGTCATCTGTCTCGCTTATTGCGTCTGATTTTTCCTTTATAAATTGAACTCTTCCGTTCCATTATTCTCATCATTCCCATACTTTCTTTCTTAGTTCATACATCGAAATGATTGTGAAAATGCTTAATCCAATTCTGGTCCTTGTCCTTATCCTTACTATTGCATCAATCATTCTCCTTTTCCAACTTCCACCAGAGGAATCTGCTTTCTTCTACTTCGCCCCTGGGGTTATAGTGTTTTTAATTCTCCCGTGTCTTTATGTTGCGATAAACATTGATATACACGGTTTGTAATTTATGTGTTGTTATCGGGCTTTATATTCTCCTTTATATTTCGAAGCTATATGCTTTTATTTTCTCTTCCCGACTTCAAGTCAAGCGAATAATGGTCCAGAATTCGTAGATATAGAATTTCGAATGATTATAATGTTCTAAGCAGGAAGGAATGTGATAGCACGATTTGATTTTCAAATTTATCAACATCACAGAAGATAGAACCATCAAGAATACATTTTCTTGATATGTTCAGAAGTTAAGCAGAATGAAAGAGTTATGTAACATGACACATGATGACGTTATGATCTGTGAATCATCATGTTCCAATAGAACTCTCAGCATGACTTACTGTAATATAATCACGTTGGCCAAGTGTCATTATATTATACTAACTCATGCATCAGTTCCCAACATTACTTCAATAACATTCATATTTTAAGCTCGAAGTTTACAGAATATAGAAACTAACAGTTTCTATATGATGTAACACTGATAGCACGAAGAGATTAATGATTTCAGATAAGAATAGTTATGAAAATATCTTCAGAAATATGGAGGATATTTATAATGAAAGATACGATGATATCTTTGAATATCTAAGATCAGAGAATGATGGAGACTATTGTCTGCAAGGGTTTAGAGTAACGAGCAAGATATTCGCTAAAGACTTCAGCAGACATTGAATCATTTAGATTCTTTGAAGTCAAACTTATTCTTTGTGATTTGTCCACGGCTTTCTTCATAGTTTCGCATAACCTGCTTTTCGGTACTAAATTTTCTCTTGAATGTTTCCAATATGATGATACACAGGAAGCACGAAGAGGTATATAATTTCGGACGAGAATATTTTTGAAAATATCCTCAGAAATATCGAAGATATTGATGATGATATTTTGGAATTTCTAAGTTCGATGGTTGATGAAGAAGATTTTTCCGCAAGATTTTAACATGAGTACGGAACAAGATATTCGTTGGAGGTTTCATCGGATCCAGAATTACCTGGATTCTTTGAATATATGGTATAGTCCTTGTATTTGTCCTTGGTCTCCTTCGTGGTTAGCTCAATTCGTTTTCCACTTCCAACTTTTCTGAGCTTTTCCAACATACTATTCTTTATCATCAAACTTCCAATGATTAAGGTCGTTTACGGTTGTCTATGGTTTCTGCTGCTTCATTCAGCTTTTTCAACATTCAGAGTATTGGTTTGTGACTGAGTGCTTTTCAGTATTTTAGAATGAGAGATCATAATTCTAAGAGATAAATGTCATACATATAACTGTTGATGTAGATATGCTGTGAGTTTTCAAAGTACTAATTGCTGATTCCTGGTAATTGTTATGGCAGTTCTCGTTACAAGATGCGGATGAGTATATGATAGGGTTTCAATGAATAAATATAATGATTTGTCAGAGAGATTTAAGCCAAGAAGCAACGAGGTTGCTGGTACGTTTACTGCTAATGTAGTGAGATATAAACGGTTTTCCAGTATTGATGACGAAAGGCAACTTTTATATCAGGGTTTTAATAAGCTAAACCGAGTGAAAAGTCGAAGTTGACTTGTTGGAGTTGTGACAAAATTTACTACCTTGAGAAGGGATTGTGAAGTTATTTTGGGTAATAATAATGCTAAAGGATCTAACACAGATACATGTTAAATGTTTACTCAGGTTCCGAGTATTTTCAGGTGCATAGCTATATACAACACTCTTTCCTTCCGTAAATGATGTGCGATTGGTTCATCCTCTCGATTAAATTGTTTTCAAGAATCATGAAAGGTTTGAACGCAGATTGAAATCGTCAAGATACAAATGAGGTTTAAAATGAGATCAAGTGGCAAACTTGAAGAAATGTTTAGTTTCATATGTTATAGTCAATATTTTAATTCATTTTAATTGTCCAATGTTGGTAGTCCACAGTTGGTAGTCCACAGTTAGCAATTCAATAATTCATATATAGTTTATAATATAATATTCGAATTAATTAATACGTATCGTGACCCGTGTACATGTCTCAGACTCGATCACAACTCAAACTATATATATTATTGTAGAATCAACCTCAACCCTGTATAGCTAACTCCAACATTACTGCATATAGAGTGTCTATGGTTATTCCAAATAATATATATAGATGCGTCGATATGATATGTCAAAACCTTGTATACGTGTCCCGATATTTAAAGTGCGTAAAATAAATAACAGAAGTTAAATAACGATAAATAAAGTGCGTAAAGTAAATAACAGAAATTAAATGACGATAAATAAAACTGCGAGAATGTAAATTGCGATAATTAAATTGCGGTAAATAAAATGTAACCAGTTAGCTAGGAACCGTTAGCTAGGAACAGTTAGCGTGGATTCTTAACAAAATTCTCATAGTTAATTTGTTTGTTTCTAACAAATTTTACTTTATCAAATGTTTTCTTCATTATGCCACTTGTTGGATTCTGATAAATCAAAATCCCAATATGAAATTGAATGAAAATGATTATTCTGCGGTGAACGGATACGTATATCGATGGTTGTAAGTAGGATAGTAAATGACTGTTGGATCAGATTCGAAGAATGTACAATGTAATTTATTAATGTGAAATCTAAATATTCCTCGAGTATTACCTACCCGTTAAAATATTTTCACCATTAACAGTTTGTACGAAAGAATTTTTAATCACAATCTTTATGAAATTATATTTACATATATATTTTCTTCAGATGTAATCGTAGATTTAATGAGTTAACATAATATTAAACTCATTTAGTTTTCATTTGGAACTAGAATAAATAATCTCTAAAACTTTAGAGATTACATATTCGCCATGTCGAACGAAGATAAATGAGGTAAAACGATACGTAGAACGAAGATAATACTCGAAGTACAGATGATGATATTGAGGCATGGATTGTTGATGGTACTGGTGTTGTTACTGATGGTACTGTTGGTGCCGGTGATGTTGCTGAAGCTGGTACATTTTGCACCATATTCTCCGAATTGATTATTCGAGCGCGAAGTTCGTTGACTTATTACTCCAGGGTGATTGTCGGTCGGAACGAGCGGATGAATAAGGTTCAGAATTGTGGATTGAATTACCCTGGAAATGAGACTGAAAATGGTGTCTCGAAGAGGTTCGCCGGTAAACGCTTCAGGTTCATTGTCAAGAGGTGAATCCGGTTGATGGAAGGGATTACCTTCTGCGCGTTTCCATTAATTAAGTCGACTACGAACCCATCAGATGAATTGATAATGGCTGATTGGTTGATTTATGCCGATGACGCTATTTTCGGAGCTTAGGTGAACATCTATGTCGGAATAACTATCGGGATAGCTATCGAAATCTGAGGGACTCGAACTGGTTGAGGGATTCATCTCGTACGATTAGATGAAGGATTTTGGATAAGAAATAGATTATAGGATGTAGATTAGTACCCTGCAATACATAATTTACATATGCATATATAATACTAAAATCTCATAAGTTACGGAGGAACCTACGGAAGCTGTCAGGCAAAGTTTACAGTAACAGATACGCTAAGATATGAATTAGCAGATACCCTAAGATACGAAATTTGTCTATACACTATTCATGCAATCATTGCAGTAAGATATGTCTAGACTAAGAATGATAAGCAGGTAATTTCCTAAGGATGATAAGCAGATGATATTTGACAAAAATGATAAGCAAAACTCTTGACATGCAGACACGGTCGAAGTCCGGACTCACTAATGCATCCTAACGACTATCAGTTAGACACACTAATGCAAGACCCGGTTCACTATGACCACCGCTCTGATACCAACTGAAAGGACCCGTCCTAATCCATCCGGACGAAGTCCGTATCGATTATAAACGATTCACAATAGTTGATTTCATCGCGAGTTACTTGACCTCTATATGATACATTTTACAAACATTGCATTCGTTTTTGAAAAGACAATAGTTGATTACATCGAAAGTTTACGACATGAATACCATTTCATATTATTTCTAACTATAATTGACTTAATATTAATCTTGATGAACTCAACGACTCGAATGCAACGTCTTTTGAAATATGTCATGAATGACTCCGAGTAATATCCCTAAAATGAGCAAATGCACAGCGGAAGATTTCTTTCATACCTGAGAATAGACATGCTTTAAAGTGTCAACCAAAAGGTTGGTGAGTTCATTAGTTTATCATAAATAATCATTTCATAATTTTAATAGACCACAAGATTTCATATTTCTATTTCTCATAAACATACGTCCCATGCATAGAGACAAATTTCATTCATATGGATTGAACACCTGGTAATCGACATTCACAATATACATATAAGAATATCCCCATCATTCCGGGATCCTCCTTCAGACATGATATAAATTTCGAAGTACTAAAACATCCGGTACTTTGGATGGGGCTTGTTGGGCCCAATAGATCTATCTTTAGGATTCGCGTCAATTAGGGTGTATGTTCCCTAATTCTTAGATTACCAGACTTAATAAAAAAAGGGGCATATTCGATTTCGATAATTCAACCATATAATGTAGTTTCAATTACTTGTGTCTATTTCGTAAAACATTTATAAAAGCAGCGCATGTATTCTCAATCCCAAAAATATATATTGCAAAAGCATTTAAAAAGGGAGTAATGAAACTCACACATATAAATATTGTAAAACAGTTAATAAAGTATTTGCATATATTCCCAGCCCAAAAACGTAAAGAGTAAAAAGGGCAAATGAAACTCACCATACTGTATTTTGTAGCAAAAATACATAGGACGACATTGAACAAGTATAAGGTTGGCCTCAGATTCACGAACCTATATCATTTATATATATATATATATATATATATATATATATATATATATATATATATATATATATATATATATATATATATATATATATATATATATATATATATATTAACACATATAATATTAGTCAACTTAAGTTTATAATGTATTAAGATTAATTTTTACATATATAATCATATTACTATCCATATTGTGTAATATATTTATAAATTATGTATCACTTAATAAAAATAATATTTTGTTTTTAAAAAAATACAAAACTATGTAATATTAGTATAGATATGTAATAAATATATTTAATATTTGTGGTAATAATAATAATATTAATAATGATATTACTAATAATAATTATAGTGTTAATGAAAATAAAACAATAATTTTAGTAAGAATGATAATTTTACTAATAATGATATTTTTAACAATAAGGTTACTTTTAATAGTAATAATAATAATAATAATAATAAATAAATAAATAACTACCTCAAAGAAGTATCCCTTAAAAATGCCCAAGTCCGGGTTTGAACCCGTGACGTCCCGCTAACCCGATAATGCCTTTAACCATTCCTTTGTCACCTCATTTATGATTTAATTAATACACCAAATCTATCTATCCTAATAAAAATATATGTCTTCTTTTTCTACTTAATCTAATCCATATAATTCCCTTCACATCTAATAACATAACAACATCATAATTATCATTTATCATTATGTCATGTATCATTTTATTTAGATCATCATCATCGAAATTATCATTTAATCATCACATAACTACATCATCATCTTCCTAATTCTCGTGAAACCCTCTCATCAATTTTGATCGTGATTCATTAACTAATATCTAACATCTAGATTTTTGTTACAAGTGTGTGGGGTGTGTGTATGTCGTCTCTTTAGACTTAACACACACATCTGCAACAACAGTTTGATAAAAGCCCAACAAAAATTCAATTCAACCATAACTTAAACTGGCCCAATTCCTAAACTAAAACTAATTCAGCCCATGATTAAATCGATCCACTAACCACATCTAAAGCCCCATTTACACTAATCCGAATACATGTTAATTTGAATGGAACTAGAGATTAGTAGAGTGGGGTTGTCTAGCTTGAAATTATCTGCCATGAACTTCTATATCGTCCCACATGCTCAACACTTTGTCTCCCACTTTGATCATGCATTTTATCTCCAGAAATATCAAGATAGAAAACAAGTAACTGAACTAGTGAATTTGTATGGTACGTTCAACAGAAACCAGAAGAATTTGTAGCAGTTTAACAGTAATTATTTATGGTGGTTTCAACACAACCGAATTAGTAGAGAGAGAGGAGGAGAGAGAGAGGTGATGGTTTGCTAATTCGAAATAGAAACATAAAGGAAATAGATCGAAACAGGAAGGAGCTAGTAACAGCTGGGTAGTCCTCGGTGGCTTGGTGGTGGTGATGATTTATATTCAAGAATATGTATATGTATTATATATAGATGATAGAAAGATAAGATAGGTGGTACTTGGTGGTTGTTTGCGTCAAAAACCAAAACAGAAGTAGTTCAATCAAGTGGTTTGTTGAGTTGAAATCAATAGCAACGGTGATTGTGATCTAGTGGTGGTTTGCAAACACAACAATAGCACGAGTTCATAGTGGTTTGGTGTCCGTGGTCTCACATGGTGATCATGGTAATCTCTGGTGATGGTTGTACATGGTGTTGTAGTGTAGCGACCCCGACAAATCGTCAAATGACGGCGTCATCTACGTATGGTCCCATTACATGGTCGTAAGTCTTTATAACAAAGTTTGACCGAGAAAAAAAATATATGTCGCATTCATTTCATAAATAAGGATGTTTCAAAGTTTACAAAAGTAGTTTCCATAACAAGTACATAACAATGTTTAGAGTTTGTATGAAACACGTGCGACACAATTAAAAGTAGTCAAAAAGACGCTCCACGTATGCAAGTATACTCGACATCCAATGCAAGTATCAAAAAGTATGAGCAGAAGCATGTATCACCTAAGTTCAAGGACCTGAGAAAAACATAGAGAATCTGTCAACGAAAACGTTGGTGAAATCATAGGTTTAAATAAGTAAGTGAGTAAAAGTAAGTTGAACCACAAGATTTGCAACATCGATAAAGTCATAGTACATTCTAAAAGTTAATATTCACGAGCACTCAATTATCAAAGCTTAACATTCCGTCCGTTGAACCCCGTAATAATAGTGTTAGAACATACACTGTTTCCCGAAAATATATTTCACCCGTAGACGGTAGCGAACCGTCCGAAGTGAGGGTTTGTCAAACCCATATGGCCATATAACATAAGTTCTCGCTTACACCTTCTGATGTAACTAATGATAATCGAATTGAGGATTTGTGTTCAAACTCGTATGTAGAATGTTTGTTTTCCCTGTACTTGTGTTCACGTAGTTTAAAAGAACGTTTATGTTTTCTCATCCCAAAAGTAAGTTCAAAAAGAGTAAAAGTGGGACTATGATCTCACCTTGTATGCACGAACCAAAAAGTACTTCGACAAGTAATGTGTGCAAAGAACAATGCTAGTCTTGACCTAAACAAATAGGTTGTATCAATAAAAATAGTCACGAAGGGTCAAAGATGTTCAATTAGTCCTATGGCTCGTTACGACTCGATTATGTAGCATGTGGAATCAAATTGTCAAGTTTCATGCAAGATACAAGTATATAAACAAGTTAGGAAGGTTGCATAATCATTTGGTTAAGTTTGACAAAAAGTCAAACTTTGGTCGGTCAAAGTCAACGAAAAAGTCAACACGTTCGGGTCGGGTCCCGAACTATTTTTCTGAGGTTTTTAATCATGTATGAGCATGTTAGGACAAGTTACATGTGAGTCGGAGGTGCGTAGCATAGCAAACATTATTCGAAAATTGACAAAGTTGGACAGACCATAATGGCGCGCCGCGCGGGTATATGGCGCGCCGCGCCATTACCTGTGCAGAGAATTCTGGTCAGTTTTTCCAAGTGTGCACGAACCAAAACCTTTTCTAACACAACTCTTGACCCGCAAACACTTATAACGCCTATCATACATCGTTGGAAAGGTATTTTGACGAGTAAAACAACTAAACATATATCATCAATCAAACTTCCACTTGCAACAACCAAAAACCGCAATTAATGTTCATCATTCAATGCATACAAGTCATAAATGCAATTTAATGATTTGGCAACCAAATTACATGAACGATATGCCGTTTCGAAGGTAATTAAGCATGCAACACAACCTAACACTTACAATTAACATTATCAAGCATTTAATGCATCAAGATTCGATTTACTTCTATCAAACCCTAACCCAAAATCACAAATTCAACAATCATGATTATGAAACTAATCCATGTCAACCTACATACCAATTTGAAGCTAGTGATGTTAGGAACACAATTAAAACATGAACTTTCATCATCAAACAACATATGAACACCTAAAACTCAAGATTATGCAAGTGTTCCTTCATAATGAACTAGTTACATCAAAATTGCAAGAACAAGCATACAAATCACATAATCATACTAGACTTGAGCCATAGACACTAATTAACAACTTTATAACTCAAAAATCTCGAGAACACATAAAATTAGTGATTTTAGAAAGTTACCCAAAATTGATGAAATCGGTATGGAATCGAAGAGGAGATCACGAGGAGTTCAAATATGTAATTTGTTTTGATTGAATCCTTCTTGAACGAATTTGGATGATGATTTCCTTTTTGATGAATTTAGAGAAAGAGTGGAAGTAATTAGGAAAAAGAGAAAATGAAATGGAAAATGGTGGGGAGGTGGTTGACTTAGTCAAAAGGCTAGTCACCACTTTAGTGTTTTGGCGGAACTTGTCCCTCGAGTTCGGTTGCGGGTGCGTTAAATTACCTAAACATGATAATTTAAAACGCATATTAACGAGATGTGTTATAAACATATAACGGAACTTAAATAGTTAAACGGAAAATTGACGGGAAAAGGCGGGATGTTACATGTAGAAGGTGGTGATCGGTGTTCGGTGGATGAAGATTCAAAGGTGGTGGCCGATGGTTTGATAGTGGTCCGGAGAAGAGGTGGTCATGGTGGTTAAGGATGTTGTCCGGTTTGAAGTAAAAACAGAAAACGAATAGCTTCTTACATGGTGATTAAGGATTGTAGGGTGGTGGTTGTCGTGGAAGAAGGTGATGCTCAAGCTTTGGTGATAGTTGTTGAAGACAGTCTAAATAAGAAGAGAAAGAGGAGGGCAAGTGGGTTTTGTTTGAACAGGAAACAACAACCGTAGCAACTGAATATCATGTTTGTTTTGATTAGAATGAAACAATGATCGATGATATGGTTGTCTGGGTTGATGACTTACGGCGACAGTGGTAGCAGATAGCCTTAATAGTGTTGGGTTTTGTGATTTACAAAACAATAGAAGAAGTCATGATTATATACTATCTCACATTCTAAATCTTATTCGTCCGCTCGTCCGAACCACCGATCATCCCGGTATAATAGAAGAAGTCAACGAGCTTCGCGCTCGGGTAGTGACTTTGGAGAATATGGTGCGAAGGTTACAAACACCAGCAGCAGCACCGGCAGCATAACCAGTACCACCATCATCAACAACAACATTACCATTACCACCACCAACAACCACATCCTCATCCCACACCTCAATATCACATCTAAAAACTGTACTTCAGATATCAACATCATACGCACCGTAGATACCAAGGAGTGCCAACAACAATAAATGATGAAGTACTGATTCATAACTTCATCGAAGAAATATTCTACGGTGATTATGTAATCTCTAAAATCTTAGAGATTATTTATCCCAGTTCTAACCGTAAATCGGTTAAATAGAAGGAAGAATAGAAACCCTGACAAGAATGATGCGTAAGGTACAAGCTAGACTTGTTTTACCAATAGCATCAATAGTACCCTTAGCCTCACCAGCACAGTTAGTGCTGTCAACATCATTAGAATCATCAGCACCTCTAACATCACAAGCTCCGCCAGTTCAAGAAAGCACCGTGGATATTATTACAAGTCAACAATGCGTATATTTGTATCAACGAGTTATGAAATATTAACTCATTCCCTCTGAAGAATTTATATGTATATCTTATATATATATATTTTAAAACCTCATAAATATTTTCGTACTAAGCTATTAAGTATGAATTGAAAAAGGGTAAATACTACTCGGTTAAATTACTAATATGCTATGATGTACATCCTTCGTTAACAACTTAACCTTCGTTAACTACAATCTCTGTTTCAATCCAAAGAATTCTGTTTCATAATAAACCAGGTGTATTATTCAATAATATGGTTGATTTTACACTTTCATCTTCGATGCACTCGAAACTTTCTAGAAAACATCATTTGCACCTTGCGAAGTTTGCAAGAATTCCACGAATATCAACACCCTTCACCAAGGAATATCAATAAGAATAAATAATGAAGTATTGATTTCATTAGCGAAATACTCCGCAAAGATTATGTAATCTTTAATATTTTAGAGATTATTCATTTCTAATTCAAGCCGAAAATCAAATGAGCTTAATATGATATTAACTCATTAAATCTGTATTACATCTGAAGAAAATATACATACATATATTTTCATAAAAACGGTAATAAAAATTCTTTTGTACAAAGTATTAATTGTGAAATCTTTAACGGGTAGGTAATACTCGGGAAATATATAAGTTCACAATTAATATGTTATATTGTACATTCTTCAACTTTGATTCAAAAATTATTAACTATGCTCACAGCGATATACAATCGTTTTCATACAAATTCAATTACATATTCTGATATTGACGGATCAGAATCCAAGTCATAACTCTGAACCGGTGAAATCATTCTTAGATCTCTACATCTTTCAAAGCTATACTTTGACTTCAAAACTGTGAAAGATCCTTTGGTATTGTTTTTACCAAAAATAACCTTGCAATTCCTTTTCAAAGTATCCAGTATTATCAACCATTCAACCAGTCAACGACGACCTTTCAGACTTGTAATTTTGGCATATACGTTTTCGTTACTGGGGAACCTTTCATGTTCCACCACATTAGCAGTAAATTTACCAACAACTTCATTGATCTTTGACCTTCCGAAAAATCCTTATACTCATTGAAACTGTATCATGTACTCATCCACATCTTGTAAAGGCAATTGCCATACCAACTATCGGGAATTAGCAATCAGTATCTTTAAATCTTGTAGCACGTCTACGCCAACAGTTATATGTGTACATATAACGTCTACCTCCTGGACTTACATACTTCGAATGTGAAGTTTCCGAAAAATACCCCAAACTACGAAACTAGTTCTCCGAATTTTGGAAAAATGTTGATGAAGCAGCAAAAACTGTAAACGACCTTAACAGTCAAAAGTTTGATGATAAAGAATAGTATGGTGGTAAATCATAGAAAAAGAGAAGGTTTGGAATTGAAAAACGGAATGAGTAGACCATGAAGGAGGCTGTGGACAAATCACAAAGACTAAATCTACCTTCAAAGAATCCAAATGATTCAGAGTCTGCTGAAATCATTAGCGAATACCTTGCTCCTTACTCTAAAACCTTTGCGGACAATATTCTTCATCATCATCTTATCTTAAATATTCTAAGATATAATCGTATCTCCCATTATAAATATCCTCCATATTTCTGAAGATATTTTTCGAAACCATTCTTATCTGAAATCATTACCTCTTCGCGCTATCTGTGTTACATCATAAAAGAAACTATTTTAGTTTCTAAAATCTGAAAAATTCGAAAAAAAAATGGATGTTTTGAAGTAATGTTGGGAACTGAAGCATGAGTTAGTATAATATAATGACACTTGATCAACGTGATTATATTACAGTAAGTCATGTTGAGTTTCTAATGGAACGTGACAAAGGTTCACAGATCACACCCTCATCATAAACCATGTTACATAACTCTTTCATTCTATATAATCTCTAAATATATCAAGAAAATATACTTCTTGATAATTCGGTCTTTTCCGGATATTCTGGTAATTTGACAAGTCGGATTGTGCCATTACCGTTTCTTTCTTAGAACATTAATTATGTTTATTCTGAAATTCATACCTACGAATTCTGGACCATTATTCGCTTGACTTAACGTCGGGAAGAGAAAACGAAAGCATGAAGCTCCGAAATATAATGGAGAACATAAAGCCCGATAACAACCCCGAAATTACAAACCGTGTATATCCATGCGTATAGCAATATAAAGATACGGGAGAATGAAAAACACTATAACCCCAAGGTAATAGTAGAAGAAAATAACTTCCTCTGGTGGCAGATGAAAAAGAAGAATGAAGGATACGATAGCCAGGAAAATATCAAGAATCAGAACTGGATTAAGCATTTTCACAATCTATTGGGATGTATGAAATAAGAAAGAAGATTATAGGAGTGGTGAAAATAAATGAAACGGAAGAGGTCAATTTATAGCAATCGAGACAGATTACGCATTTAATCAAAGAAAATCCTAATTTCCGCAAATTCCGAAGAATCAAATCTTATTTAGATTATGAAGATTTTCTATTCCTTAAATTCCGGAAATCAATCGTAACTACGTCAAAAGCTAAGACGAATCTCTATTCTTTCATTTCACTCTTTTACGATAACTTCTCTCATACGCTTCGAGAAATCGGATTGTTTTATCCATATAATTCAACAGTGATAAAATTCTATTTATCAACTCATATTCGTCATGAAAACATTTCTATTGTTAGCCATGACGACCTCACTTAAATTTCGGGACGAAATTTCTTTAACGGGTAGGTACTGTGATGACCCGGAAATTTCTGACCAAATTTAAACTTTATCTTTAAATGATTTAATGTTTCCGACACGATAAGCAAAGTCTATGAAGTTGAATCTTAAAATTTTAGAACTGTTTCATGTATTAAATTACATTTGACTGCTCTCGACGATTCATGAACAATTATATGTATGTATGTATGTATATATATATATATATATATATATATATATATATATATATATATATATATATATATATATATGTACAAGTAAAAACGACTTTCCTACCGTAAAACACGATTTGCTACAGTGAAACCGTATTTTTCTACAGTGCTACAGTGAAAACGACTTTGCTACAGTGATTTGCTACAGTAAACACTATTTGCTACAGTAAAACACTATTTGATGTCGACGAACTAGCAAACAAAAACAGGATAAGGCGGCCATGCGATCGCATGGCAAAAACACTGAAAACTCATGCGATCGCATGAGGTACTGTAGCAGGCCACATACTATAAAAGCTCGATTCATTCCTCTGTATTATTATTTTTTTATATTATTATTATTATTATTATTATTATTATTATTATTATTATTATTATTATTATTATTATTATTATTAAGATTAATATTATTATTATTAATCTTATTATATTATTATTATTAGTAGTATATATACCTAAAATACTACGACGAGGTTATGAGCGTGTCACCTTCAAAATGGGTTTTTGAGCGGGATAGAGCTAAGGAAATGATGGGTTATTGTCAAGGAGGTTATGGGTAATGTTCGAGGGTATATTTGTGAATCAAATCTAGTGTTTATCATCTCTGTTGCGTCTACGTACTTTCCTACAATATTGAATCTCAATATTGATACGTAAGCACTCATATTTTATCTTTTATACATTAATTGTGTATCCATGTCTAGTGCTCGAGTATATATATTTATGCATGCTTGTATGCTAAATTTTGTCGTTAAACAGTTATGATGAATCACAAAGTAAATACATATATTACTGGTAAAAGGTATATGATATACATGTTTTTGGAAAGCTGGCGAAAAATCAATAACTTTTCATTTAGATATCGAATAATTTCGATGAACGGATTAAAAGATATGATCAACTGAATTATGATTAACGTTAATTGAAATTGCTTTTGAATCTACAATTAAGATTTAAACAATTTGTTTACGCGATTGATAAATTGGATTTTTGAATATTACCAACCGAGTAAATGAATCCTTATATAAGGTATGTCTCGTTTTGTTGAACTATTGTCAAAATTGACTTTTTGAAACGACTTTGGATAACTTTTGTATGTCGATCTCGAGCATTAGGATTGTTATACACTATGATCTGACCTAGCTTGATAGACATTTATTGACCAACATATGTTCTCTAGGTTGAGATCTACGGTTATTTGATATTCCGAGTTTCGGTCACGTTTTGGTGAACAACTTTATGTGCTGCTAAGGTGAGTTTCATTTGCTCCCTTTTTAATTGCTTTTGCAATCTATATTTTTGGGCTGAGAATACATGCATTTTATTTTAAACGCAATGGATACAAGTACATACTAAATTCTACACTGAGTTTGAACTGAAAATCCCTTAGCTTTGGTAACTGTTAACTGCCAGTTATAAGAACTGGTGGGCGCGAGTAGTAGTATATGGATCCATAGGGCTTGATATCCCCGTCCGAGCTAGAGCACTAGCCTTTTAACGGACGTATGCTATTTGAGAAGCGTACACGTTGGTTTGCGTGTACTATTAAGATGATTATACAAAGGGTACAAATTATATATACGTTAAGTTTAGTTACCAGGGTGCTCAATCTTGTAGAATATTTTGATAAACGTTTCTGGATGAAACAACTGAAATCTTGTGATCCACCTTTATACACAGATTATGCGAAACATTAAAACTATGAACTCACCAACCTTTGTGTTGACACTTGTTAGCATGTTTATTCTCAGGTTTCCTAGAAGTCTTCCGCTGTTGCTTATATGTTAGACAAGCTATGTGCATGGAGTCTTACATGACATACTTTTCAAGGAAACGTTGCATTCACCAAATTATCACCATGTATCTTATTTTGACTGCATTGTCAACGGAAGTACTATTGTAAACTATTATTTACGGTGATTGTCTATATGTAGAAATCATCAGATGTCGAAAACCTTTGATTTAAATATTCATTTATGGTGTGCCTTTTCAAAAGAATGCAATGTTTACAAAACGTATCATATAGAGGTCAAATACCTCGCAATGAAATCAATGAATGACGTATTGTCCATATGGATTTGGAGCGATCGTCACACCTAGGTCTTAACATTAAATTGCTACTTAGGTAGTAATCATTTCAAAAGCCAAATACACCAAAACTCCAACACGTGCAATAGTGACCCATATTGCTTTTGACTACCTTTGACTTATGTTAAAATATCACTTTAACCCAAAATTACTTCTCGCGAGTAATTACCTTCAAAAACATCATTTAATACTTAATACAAAAGTTTAAACATCCATTTGGCCAAAACTAGTGCCATTACCAAATTTGACCCAATCAAAGTCAACTCATTTTGACATAAGTCCCAAAAACGCCCAAAATCACTAACGGCTAGTGATTACTTTCCAAAACACCAATTAACACTTGATTCAATCATTTAAACACTCGATTCATCAAATCTTGACCCATAACTTAGTTTGACACCAAATCAAGGTTAACACCCATTTGGTCATACAAACAAGTTCTTATGAACATCTAAACACTAACACACTTACAATCTAGTGATTTAACACCCAAACCATGACCAAATTCATCCTCAACCCTAAGCCCACAATAATCGGGTTTACTTACACAATACATAAAGCAAAACCCCCAAATTCATGAGAAATGGGGTTTATAACCCAAACTAGCTCAAACCCTAATTATGAACAAGAATCTTAACAATTAAATTCGGAGTTAGAGCTTACCTATACTACCAAAACGTAGCCAAGAACGCGATGAACAACTTTAATTCTCGAGCTTTGGTGAGAACCGAGCTTCTTCTTCCTAGATCGGAGCTTTCTCACACTAAAAATCACCCTCTCTCACTAGAATATGTTGGGAGTGTTTGTGGATAAGAAATGAGCTCCTAGTGAGCCTTGGGTCAGTTTTGTGGCCAAAAACCCGACCCCAAAGTGAAAGGACCAAAACACCCTTCAAAAACTTAAAAAAAAATACAAAGTATGCTGATACAGGGGTGTGCGCGCCGCGCACACTTTAATATGCGCCCCGCGCACCAAGTGTAATTTGTGCGAGCCGCGCACACTATAATGCGCGCCCCGCGCACCAAGTGTAAATTCTGTGAGCCGCGCACATGCAAGTGCGCCCCGCGCACCTAGTGTAATTTTTGACTGTCCGCTTTTTCTTCATGCGTGCGCGCCTCACACCCTTTCTAGCGCGCCTCACACATTTCAAACTTCAATTTTGGACATTTTCTTGCACTTTAAACCATTCGAACTTATACCCACAACCTATATAACCCACGATAACATACGGGCTCCAAAATGTAGAAAAGTAACACGATTTGCGTGATAAACACTTTAAAACCCGAATCCTCCAACTTTAATCATTATACACTTTTGAAACATTCCAAAGTCCAACGTGGTCAACTCATTACATCCAAACTATCAAATACTCATTCTTGGGCTCCGTAGGACGGCACAAGCGTCATGTTTAGAAAAACGGGGTGTTATATTTTCGGTTTATTTGCTCATGTCTAGGGAGTTGCGAATGAGAAAGGGACACGTGGGGGTAATTGCAGGAAGGTTGCAGGTTAACGTTTGAAGGGAGCCGTTTGTATTTTTTAATTTTTTTTTTAAATGTATTACTCCTTAATTGGTGGTAGTGGCATGCGAAGGAGAAAGGGACAACTTGTAATAGAAGATGATTACGAAGATGAGGTTGGTGAAAACCAAACAGTTAATATCGGGAAGATCGTTTAAGAAACCTCCAACCTCCAGGAGCTTTTTGGAGACGATGCGATTCAACGTCCTATGGGAAGAGACCGAGCGAAGAAGGCTGCGAGAAAATCGGTTTCGTCTGATGCGGGTACATCATCACGGGGTACGAACTCTTCACGTGGTACGAATTCTTCAAGATTTGACGAGTTGTCTTCTAGGTGAGAAGAGAAAAAGGATAAAGAATTGGAGAAACGAAGCAAGGGTATTAATCGTATAGTTGAGGAAGAACGAATGAGGTCGGCACTCGAGTGTGTCACAAAATTATTTAAACTTGACGTTAACGACATCCCCGACCCGAAAGAAAGGAAAAAAGCTTTGAAGTTCAAGAGAAAGATGGCCGAGTGTTACAAAGAATTCATTTCAAGCGACGAGGACGACGCAGACGACGCAAAGTAGTTTTAATTTCTAGTAATTTAATAAAGTAATGGTGTAATGGTATTTTAGGATATCTTAAGTATTGTTTTTTTATTTTTTAAACTTTAATAAATTGTAATCGTTTAATTTTATTAATTTAAGTGTGTTTTTATTAATATAAACTATTTTATATGTTATATTTTTATAAAAAAAAAAATGATTTTTGTAAATCAAATTAATCAAACAAAAAGAAAAACTAAATAAAAATGTGGGACCAATTTAACTCATCACATAACCATCACGCCCACCACTACAAACTCCATCACGCCCTCACCCCCATCACATTTGCCAACTCAGCACTATACTCCACAAAAACCTCAAAAAAAACCCCATCACCCCATCACCACTAAATAAGGTCTAAGTGTTTCTCATTATCATAGTGTATAGTCCATCAAACAAATATTATCAATTATCATGTAAAATATGTATAAATAATAAATATATAATATAATCATACAATATATATACTTTGATGCTCTTTGTTGTCACGCATCTTTTGTCATTTAGGTTTGCAATGGGCGACTAGATTGGCAATGATATATTATCTAGCTTTAGTTAATTATTATGTCAATGTCAATGGGTGGATTGTAAGTTTAATAAAACTGACATGAAAACAGGATTCATGAATTGGAAAGCTGTGAGTTTAATAAAAATAAAAATATGTTACGAAAATCATACAAATGAAGATAGTAAGTCATGGAGGGGGTGGAGTTGGTGACCTGACATGACTCACCTATCCCTTTGAATTCAGGATTCAGTTAGACACAATGAAAATAACAAACAAAGTGGTTGAAGTAGTTACTACTTACAAACCCTTCCAAATCTCATCTCATTTCATTATCAATATATTAAACGCTAAAAGCTATTAACAATTATTTTAACAAACACGTTTTCATAGCAAAAAGTGATTTTCATTTGTAAAACCATCTACAATTAGCACATATATAAATAATATTACATGTTTTATGTCTTTTTTTTGAAAGGCAAGGCAGATTTTATTATTAAGAATAAAACAGTACACGGAAAAAGACTAGCAAGGAGCTAGACAATTACACGAACCAACACACAACCGCAAAAAAAAGACGCACGTACACACAAAGGCACAAAACTAAAGAAGACACACAATCACGAGGACATGACACGACAGCTAAAATACTCTGTTTCCGAGTCCGATGACGCGTAAGAAGAGCAACACGAGCAACAACCAATATCCTCTTCCGAGTCATTCATCACATTCTCGATAAAATATCTATCGTGCCACCGAAAATTATCTCGACGTCGGTTACGCTTCATATTATTCCTACCATACACATGTTTAATAAAATGACTTTTGATCAAAGGAGGAGCCTTTTTTCTTTTAACACGAAACCGAGCTACCGCGGTAAAAGCATGACAGAGGGGTACGTCCTGCAAGTCGGCATGAACATTTTCTATTGGGCTAGGGTCACCAACGTCACGGTCATCTAAGCCCAGGTCTAACCCGTTTAGGGCCTGATTGTCCATAGCAAATTCACATGAAGAGTCTGGCCCAACATGAGGAACTGACCCAGTATGAGGAATTGGCCCAGTTTGATGTTTATTTTGGGAACTGCACGAATGGGGAATCGGATAAACAGGCACACGCGTGCCCTTGCTTTCCTCGAATACATCACCATCAACGTTGGAAATTACATCAGAAGACATCGGCGACTGTAAATTTTTGGGCAGTGAGTCGCGGCCTAATTTGAAATCCGGTGTGGATGTCGAGGCTAGAGGGTCGTCGGACTGTGGCGGAACTACGTTATCACCAAAATCAACCGTCGTGATCTCTCCCTCTTCAACCTCATCATCAACGACAACATCGACATTCACAGTAAGATTATCACCCTGAAATTCCATCTTAACTTCTTCACAATGCACATCCCCCTCTGCCGTTACATTAAGCTCACGTGACGAAACTGAATCCATATCTGACGATTTATTATCACCCAAATTATAACCCTTGGCCTGCTTCGATTGAATCCCACTATCAGCATCTTCGAATCCGAACTTATTTACTTCTATTAGAGACCACGAAATTCGATCCTTGTTAAAACTAAAAACAAGATTATGATTGCTCACCGATTCCGGAAGTTCAAAATTGATCCATTTACCTCCGACTTTTATCTCGATACGATTTGAATTATTATGCTGAGACACATTGGGTTGTTGGTTAGACCCAACAACAGAATCTGCGAAGGATTTACCTTCCCGACTAATTGGATTTGACGGGTTTGACGAAGCACGACTCCAAGGAGCATGTGGAAATTCATCATAATCATCGACATTTAGATTCGGAGCACGACCATAAACATCAGTATTCAGGTTAGAAACACGATCTTTATTCAGTACTCGTTTGGTTACATTTCTTTCTAAAGCTTTATAGGCACGAATCCACCTTCCGTTGACATGTATGTTGTTTAAAACTTTCGTGAAGGAATCGATGTCGAAAATGCTATCGAATCGGACGTACCCGAAGCGTTGGCCGCTCGACAATCTCTTCCGAGCAAAGTACACGTCTTTGAGAGCCCCATAATTCTCGAAAACTCTCCGACAATCATCACGAGACCAAGAATCCGGAAAGTTGAAAATCAAAAACGATGTAACACGACTATCACTCGACTTTGTAGGCGAAAAGCCATTTGGCTTCGACATAGGGATTACATCATCTTCGTCCATATCTCATTCAAGCATTTAAACAAACACATTGCGTGCATAACAAAAGCCCCAACAATTCACACATATATATATAACACAAAATCGTTCTAATTATACAAATTAAACAAAAAAGATGAAAAATGACGATTGTGAAACTGACCCAGATGAAATTAATTGCTGAAGAGATCTGGTTTCAACGGGATCTGATAGATCTAGTAGAGAGGCGGTGATACAATGACGATATCCGAGCCACCGTCGAGATCAAAGATAGAGATCCAGATGAAGATGACGACCGAGATGGTTTTTTGAAAATCAAAGATATTAGAGGTTAGATAATACCTTGGCAAACGGCACAACAGTTGAATCTGAGGGAGGGTGTGATAAGGTTTTATGTCTAGGTTATCCTAGAAAGATGAATAATTTTATTATGATATATGCAGTTTAACTGGATTATCGTTACTGTTTTTTTTACCCTTTCACTTGACATTTCAAGATGTGTTGATAGTAAAATTTGAAATTAAAAACATTTTGGACACCAACAACTATATCATCATATATATTTAAAAATATTTTACTATAAAACAAATATATCTTTAAGCATATGCCTTAAAAATCATCCTTCAAACACTTATACACTAAAATTAATTATACTATTTTTGTGTATGAAAACCAATAACATATATGATCCGATAATTGAAGATAATAATTAATATGGTTACTCCATATATGAAGTATAATTTACGGTACTTCAAAACTTTCTTCAAATATGGAGCATGACTTTAAGAAATTTTCATGCTCTAACTCAAAATTCATAGGAAAAAACGACTGTTAAAACATGATTAAAGATAACACAATATGATACAAAATATTCATTTGCATCCTTAATTTAAGTTGAGATTCAAGGGATAAATCTAAGCCATTGGATCATGTGATGGGCGGGACAATCACATGTGATTACCAGCATTCGATCATATGTGATTAACGATCAAGATTAAAACACAAAAATAAAGGAAGGGTAATCCGGTAATCACATGTGATTATATTAATCTAAGGGCTGCTAATCACATGTGATTGTCCCGCCCATCACATGATCCAATGGCTGAGATTTATTCCTTGGATCTCAACTTAAATTAAGGATGCAAATGATTTGAATCCTTAAATTTGCTTGAAATTCAAGGGACCAATCAGAACGCGACAATCACCATGTGATAAACGCGGGAGGTTCACATGTGATTGGCCTTTACAATCACATGTGATTGGTTGACATGCAGAATCACATGTGATTGGTTTTTTTAAAATCACATGTGATTGACATGCAGAAACACATGTGATTAGTTTTTTTTTTACAATGACATGTGATTGACATGCAGAATCATGTTGACTTTTATCGAATTGTACTATGACGAACAGCAGCAAGCGAGAGTCTTCACATGAACTTGAAAGAGTGAAAGTGCGGAGTTATTCATAATCATCTAGTGAAACTATCTACAAATTTACAAGTTTTATGTTATAGATTTGAGCACGAATTCCCAGGTCGAAGTTTATAGTAAAAAGTCAACCGAATTGATTTTGTTCAAATTCGAATTCGACGTGTTGATTCGGGTCACATGAATGTTTGTCGAGTGTTAAGTGATGTATTTGCAGCAAGTTTCGTAAAGAAATCCACATCAAAATCACTTTGAATCGCAAGTTCAATTATGGTTCAGTTTCATGCTTCACGCTACTGTTCATAGTGGATTTTGAGGATTTTATTGTTGTTTTGGCTATGAGTTCTTCATGAAGAATGTATTTCGAAGCTCCTGGAACTCAACGAAAATGATTCTGAGTCCTAATTTGATTGTTCATAATGATTCGAATTTGATTGTTCATGGCGTACATGATTTCATGAATCGATAGTCCTGTTACAGATTTTGGATCGTGATTGAAAGTCCGATTCGGAATGGTGGAGGTGAATAATGTTCAATGATCTAAAGGCTAAGATTTATCCTTAAATCTCAATCTAAATTAAAGATGTAAATGAATATTCTTCACAAATAATATATGGTACTGCACAATAAAGGTAAGGATACATATATTTACGAAAAACACATTACAAGTTGATAAAAGATTCACAATCCGTTTTTAAATAAATAATTCAAAGAATGAAATAAGTAACCATTGTCCTAGTTGTACTACACTTGGTTGGCAATAGCAAATTAAATATTTTGTTTGGGAGTGTTTAGCGGCTCTAAAATATTGATTTTATTGAAAGTCCAACGTCAGATCATTGCTTTGAAAACAGGCCGGAAACAAGAGAAAATCTTGCCATGAATCCAAACAAAAGTCAAAACAAATCCGGTGTATAACATCAAGATCTAACCACTATATTATCATTTTTGTACTATATATATATTGTTATAATAATAATAATAATAATAATAATATAGATATGGATAGTCAATTTTGGTGTATACATATAGTCAATTTTGGTACACAAAGTATGTATTTTTATATTGAGATTTTAGGCTATAAATACTCATGAATGCAAGCATTAAACTTGCACCATTTCACACACTTACAAAGTGTTTCTTTCTTTCTCCATTATCATCTTTGTTCTTACACTTCATTAATAGTATTCTTAATCAAGAATCAAATCACTAAAGGTAGTTATAAGCCTACTGAATTATAACACGTTATCAGCACGATAATCTTAATACTAAATATGGTTGGCTCTGCCACCAAAATGATATATGGTCGGTTATACCACCAAAATGATATATGGTCGGTTATACCACCAGAATGATATAGGTCGGTTATACCACCTGAAAAAATATATGGTCGACACTGTCGCCAAATTTTCATTTATGTTTACTAATATTTATATTTTTGTTATATAACATTTATTTATGATTGCTTACACATGGTCGACACTGTCACCTACTTATCATTTATGTTATATTAAATTTATGTTTAATGTTTATATACTTATGAATATAAATTGACTCTAATTTATCATGATGTTTGTTTTAATTTTTGATAATAGAAAATGTCGAATCTGGAAAAGCTTAAATTTACTCCTTTAGAATCAACTGGAAACAACTACATGCCATGAGTTATAAAAGTAAAAATGCATCTTAAATCAATGGGCATTCTTGAAACCATAAATGAAAACAACACTTGTTCTGAAAAAGAACAAGCTACGGCATGTTGCTTTATTCATCAACATATTGATGAATGCTTACAAAATAATTATGTGCCTGTAGAAGATCCCCATGTTTTATGGGAAGGTCTCAAAAGCAGATTCAATAATCAAAGAGAAATTTTACTTCCAGCTGCAATGGAACAATGGAGAACATTAAGGTTCCAAGACTTTAAGAAAGTAAATGAATACAGCTCAGCTCTGTATAATACATGTTCACAACTTAAATTCTGTGGACATGAAATTAGTGATGCAGACATGATGGAGAAAACTTTCTCCACAATGAATGCTGCAAACATCACAGTGCAAAGAAATTTGAGAATGCTAAAGTTCAAAACATATCCTGAACTTAATTCATATCTCTTAGTTGCAGAGCAAAATGATGAGCTATTAATGAAAAATCAGCAATCCCGTCCTACTGGTACACTTGCAATCCCTGAAGCAAATACTGCAAATAATTATAAACAGGGACAAGGACGCGGGCAAGGTCGTGGTTATAATAACCATCACCATCATCATGCCAAAAGCCATAACTATGGTAGAAACCATCCTTATGGTAATGGTAATGGGCGTGGACGTGGTCGTGGTCGTGGCCGTGGTGGTCAAAGAAATAGTAATCCACGAAAATATAAATATCAACCACAAAACAAGCCCATTAAACAAGATGTTGAAGAAAATTCTTCTAAAAATTCTGAAGAATCTTGCTACAGATGTGGTAGAATGGGCCACTGGGCTAATACTTGCCGAACATCTAAACATCTTGTTAAGATGTATCAGGATTCGCTGAAAGGTAAAGAAAAGGAAGTAAATTTTGTGGATAATATTGATCCAACAGTCACTGAGCAACCATCCGATTTATATGAAGATTTCTTGAATTAACTTAATATGTTTCTTTTAAAAATAAACGATTTAACCTTTGTCATCATGTTTTGTCAAATGTTTCAGTTCTATATGTTTTATCAAATGTTCCAGTTCTATGTTTGATGTTTCAATTATATGTATGTCAAATGTTTCAGTTTTATCTATTTGTGTGTAATAAACATTTTGTGTAACATTTATATACTTACTGTTTGTTTCTTATATATGAAGTTCAATATGAATTTTGCTGGAATACAACATCAATCAAGTGGTGGAGATCTCTGTATAGCAGACAGTGGAACTACACACACTATACTTAAATCTGAGAAATATTTTATTGATCTAAAACCAACGGAAGGAACTATACATACAATATCAGGACCTGCTAACTTGATAAAAGGGATTGGAAAGGCAAATTTCATACTACCAAATGGTACAAAATTTTTAATAAATGATGCCTTATTTTCTCCCAAGTCAAGCAGAAATTTATTGAGTTTCTCCGACATATACCTTAATGGGTATGATTATCAGTCAGTGACAACAGAAAATGAGAAATATTTAAATATCACTGACAAGAGTCATGTGGTTGAAAAACTACCAAGACTTAATTCTGGATTACATTATACACATATAAATGTACCAGAAGCACATATGGTGATTAATGAAAAGTATATTGATTCTGGTGTATTTAATTTATGGCATAACAGATTGGGCCATCCAGGATCAACAATGATGAAAAGAATTATTGAATGTACACATGGACATCCACTAAAGGATAGAAAAATCCATCATGATACAATGGTTCCATGTACATCTTGCTCTCTTGGAAAATTGATAACTAGACCCTCACCACTTAAGGTTGAGAAAGAATCACCAATGTTTCTTGAAAGAATTCAAGGTGATATATGTGGACCAATTCATCCACCATGTGGACCATTTAGATATTTCATGGTTCTAATATACGCATCTAGCAGATGGTCTCATGTTTGTCTGTTATCAAGCCGTAATGTGGCATTTGCAAAATTTCTTGCCCAAATTATTAAATTGAGAGCTCATTTTCCTGATTACACCATTAAAAGGGTGAGACTTGATAATGCTGGTGAATTTACATCTCAAGCATTTAATGACTATTGCATGTCTATAGGAATTGTTGTTGAACATTCTGTTGATCATGTGCATACACAAAATGGTTTAGCCGAGTCATTGATTAAACGTTTACAGTTAATCGCTAGACCATTGATAATGAGAACAAAACTCCCTGTATCTATATGGGGTCATGCAATTTTACATGCTGCTGCATTGATTCGCATCAGACCAAGTGCAAGTCATAAATATTCCCCCCTACAACTTGCTTTTGGTCAAGAGCCAAATATTTCCCATCTTAGAACATTTGGTTGTGCAGTGTATGTTCCAATTGCGACACCACAACGTACAAAAATGGGTCCTCAAAGGAGGTTGGGAATATATGTTGGATATGAAACATCTTCAATATTAAGGTATATTGAACCTATGACAGGTGACGTTTTTACAGCACGTTTTGCTGATTGTCATTTTAATGAAACATTGTTCCCTAGATTAGGGGGAGAAATGAAAAATAAAGAAAATGATGTTTCATGGTGTGAACCTCAATTAAAGTATCTTGATCCTCGCACAAAAGAATACGAGACAGAAGTTCAAAAGATAATGCATATACAAGAACTTGCAAATCAATTGCCTGATGCATTTACAGATACAAAAACGGTGACAAAATCATATATACCAGCAGTAAATACTCCAGCTCGAATTGAAATTCCAAAAGCTGGCAATAACGTCACTCATGAATCTTTGCCACGTCAGAAACGTGGAAGACCAATTGGTTCAAAAGATAAAAATCCTCGAAAAAGAAAATCAGCTGATAATGAGGTAAAAGAAAGTGTTCAAGAAGAACCAAAAATCAGTACTCCTACTGCAGAGGAGATTGATGATGTCAATACAGAAATTGCAATCAATTATGCATATTCAAAAATATTATGGAACCGAAATGAAATGAAAAATCTTGATGAGAAATTTTCATTTAATGTTGCGTATGACATCATGAATAATGATGATGATCCAGAACCAACATCTATGGTTGAATGTCAAAATAGACATGATTGGGCTCAATGGAAAGAAGCAATACGAGCTGAATTAGAATCACTCAATAAAAGAAAGGTTTTCGGATCCATCATTCTCATTCCTAAAGATGTGAAACCTGTAGGATACAGATGGATTTTTGTCCGAAAAAGAAATTAGAAAAATGAAGTTACAAGGTATAAAGCTAGACTTGTAGCTCAAGGTTTTTCTCAAAGACCAGGAATTGATTATGAAGAAACTTATTCCCCTGTTATGGATGCAATTACTTTTAGATACTTAATCAGCCTGGCAGTTTCTAAAAATTTAGAAATGCATCTCATGGATGTTGTGACTGCTTATCTATATGGATCACTTGATAGTGATATATATATGAAGATACCTGAAGGATTTAAGGTACCAGAAGCATCAAATGCAAAACCCAAAGAAATGTATTCGATTAAATTACAAAGATCTTTATATGGGTTAAAACAATCGGGACGTATGTGGTATAACCGATTAAGTGATTACTTGATAAGCAAAGGGTATACAAATAACCTTACTTGCCCTTGTGTTTTCATTAAGAAAACAACATCCGGATATGTGATCATAGCTGTTTATGTTGATGATCTTAACATCATAGGTACAAATAAAGAGATCCATGAAGCCATTCAACTTCTAAAGAAAGAATTTGAAATGAAAGATCTCGGAAAAACCAAGTATTGCCTTGGTTTACAAATTTAGCATATGCCTAATGGTTTACTTGTACATCAAACAACATATACTGAAAAGATTTTGAAACGTTTCAATATGGACAAGGCAAAGCCATTAAGTACTCCTATGGTTGTTAGATCACTCAATGTTGAAGCTGATCCATTTCGTCCATGTGAAGATCATGAAGACATTCTTGGACCAGAAGTACCATATCTTAGTGCAATTGGAGCTCTTATGTATCTTACAAATTGTACAAGACCTGACATTTCTTTTGCAGTTAATTTGTTGGCAAGGTTCAGCTCTGCTCCTACCAAAAGACACTGGAATGGGATCAAACACATATTTCGATACCTTCGAGGAACTACTGATTTAGGATTATTTTATTCTAACGAATCAAAACAAGATTTGGTTGGTTATGCAGATGCAGGTTATTTATCTGATCCACATAAAGCTAAATCTCAAACTGGATATGTATTCCTAAATGGAGGTACTGCAATATCATGGCGTTCTCAAAAACAAACACTTGTTGCTACATCATCAAATCATGCCGAAGTGATTGCATTACATGAAGCTACTCGAGAATGTTTTTGGTTGAGATCAATGACACAACTCATTACTGATTCTTGTGGACTAGAACGCGATAAAAGTCCAACAACTATCTATGAAGATAATGCAGCTTGCATAGCACAGATGAAAGAAGGGTATATCAAAAGTGACCGAACAAAACACATACCACCTAGATTCTTCTCATACACTCAAAATCTCATTAAGGACAACCAGATTGAAATGAGATATGTGCAATCCAGCAAAAACTCTGCTGATCTTTTCACGAAAGCACTTCCAACTGCTATTTTCAGAACACACGTTCATAACATTGGCATGAGACATGTTCAAAAGATGTAACAGCTGAAGCGATGTCTAATTGAGGGGGAGTCAACTCCATGCTGCACTCTTTTTCCCTTAGCTAAAGTTTTTTCCCACTGGGTTTTCTTTAGCAAGGTTTTTAACGAGGCAGTAATTTATAGTTGATCTTCAACAAAATAAAATTGCTATCCAAGGGGGAGTGTTATAATAATAATAATAATAATAATAATATAGATATGGATAGTCAATTTTGGTGTATACATATAGTCAATTTTGGTACACAAAGTATGTATTTTTATATTGAGATTTTAGGCTATAAATACTCATGAATGCAAGCATTAAACTTGCACCATTTCACACACTTACAAAGTGTTTCTTTCTTTCTCCATTATCATCTTTGTTCTTACACTTCATTAATAGTATTCTTAATCAAGAATCAAATCACTAAAGGTAGTTATAAGCCTACTGAATTATAACATATATATAATTGTTATAATTTAATAGGCTTATAACTACCTTTAATGGTTATAA
Source organism: Rutidosis leptorrhynchoides (assembly GCF_046630445.1). Lineage (NCBI taxonomy): Eukaryota > Viridiplantae > Streptophyta > Magnoliopsida > Asterales > Asteraceae > Rutidosis > Rutidosis leptorrhynchoides. The sequence goes on from NC_092338.1 coordinate 16,899,328, forward strand.
GAACAAAGAGAGAAAAAGAGAGAAGAAGGAGAGAAGAAATATTATATTGATATTTCAAGAGAAATGGTGCACCTTAAATGGTTACCATACATGTCTATTTATAGTATAAAATATTACTATGCAAGAAATATAATAATAATAAAATTAACATCCAATTTAGATATTTTATAACACAATCTAGATATTTTATAACACTCCCCCTTGGATGACAATTTTATTAGAGAATAACTATTACTGCCTCGTTAAAAACCTTGCTAAAGAAAACCCATTGGGATAAAACTTTAGCTAAGGGAAAAAGAGTGCAGCATAGAGTTGACTCCCCCTCAAATAGGCAACGCCTGAGTTGTTACATCTTCTGAACATGTCTCATGCCAATATTATGAACGTGTGTTCTGAAAATAGCAGTTGGCAGTGCTTTGGTATAAAGATCAGCAGAGTTGTTGATTGAACGTATCTCATTTTAATCTGGTTGTCTTTTACGAGATCTTGAGTATATGAGAAGAATCTGAGGTTTTCATCTGAAACTGTATCATCTAAATCTTTTATGTACAAGTTTAGCCCTTGTGATTTGTCTACAGTCTCCTTCATGGTTTGCTCAAACCCTTGTTTCAATTCCTATTCCTTTGTAGTCTTTTCTGAGCCTTACCAACATACCATTCTTTTCCATCAAACTTATGACCGTTAAGACCGTCTATGGCTTTGGCGCCTCGTCAGTATTTATATTTTGTTCAGTCACTTTTGATACTCTTCTTTCATTTGTATTATGCAAGCTGCATTATCTTCATATATAGTTGTTGGTGAAGATAGTTGTTAGTCTTTTATAGCGTTCTAGTCCACAAGAATCAATAATGATTTGTGTCATTGATCTCAACCAAACACATTTTCGAGTAGTTTCATATAATGCAATCACTTCGTCATGATTTGATGATGATGTTGCAACAAGTGTTTGTTTTAAGAACGCCATGATTTTGTGGTATCTCCATTTAGGAATACATATCGAGTTTGAGATTTATCTTTATGAGGATTTGATGAATGACCTGCATATATATAATCAACCAAATCTTGTTTTGAAACGTTATAATAAAATAATTTTAAATCAGCAGTTTCTCAAGGGTATCAAAATATGTGTTTGATCCCGCTCCATTGTCATTTGAGCTAAATCTTGCCAACAAATTAACTGCAAGAGAAATGTCAGGTCTTGTACAATCTATAAGATACATAAGAACCTCAATTGCACTAAAATATGGAACTTCCGATCTGTTAAGATTTTCATGATCTTTCATTTCAAAATAATTCTTTAGAAGTTGAATGATTTCATAGATCTCTTTATTCGTTCATATGATGTTAAGAACATTGACATAAACAACTACGATCACATATCCGAACATTGTTTTTATAAAACATACGTGCAAAATAAGTTTATATTTATACCCTTTTTTTTTATCAAGTAGTCATTTAATCGGTTATACCACATACGTCCCGTTTGTATAAACCCACTTAGAAATCTTTGTGATTTAATGGAATATATTCCCTTGGGTTTTACATTAGATACTTATGATACCTTAACCCTTTAGGTATATTCATATATATCACTATTAAGTGATCCATACAGATAAGTAGTAACAACATTCATGAGATGCATTTAAATAATTACCAGGTTGATTAAGTATCTAATAAGTAATTGTATCCATTACAGGAGGATAATTTTTCCTCCTAATTCATTTCTGGTCTTTGTGGGAAATATTGAGTTACAAGTCTAGTTTTGCCTTGTAACTTCATTTGCACATTTCTTTTCGGATAAAAATTCATTTGTATCCCATACGTTTCACATCTTTAAAAGTGATAACGATTGATCCGAAAACTTTTCTTTTATCGAGCGATTCTAATTCAGCTCTTATTGCTCCTTTCCATTGAGCTCAATCATGTCCATTTTGTATATTCAATGACAGATTTTAGTTCCAGATCATCATCTTTATTCATGATGTCATTGTAACATTATATGAAAATATCTCATAGAGATTTTAGTTTCATTTCGGTTCCATAATATTGCATAATTTATCGCAATTTTAGTATTTACATTTATCAATATCCTCTGCAGAAGGAATATTGATTTGTGGTTCTTCTTGAACACTTTCTCTTACCTCATTATCAATTGTCTAGTTATTAGCTGTAAGCGTTTATCTATTGATTCAGCTAAACCAATTTTGTGTATGCACATGAGCAACTGGATGTTCAACAACAATCCCTGTAGATATATAATGATCATTAAATGCTTGAGATGTTAACTCACCAGCATTATCAAGTCTCATCCTTTTAATGGTGTAATCAGAATAATGTGTTCTCAATTTAATAATTTGTGCAAGAAACTTTGCAAATGCCATATTACGGCTTGATAACATACAAATATGAGACCATCCGCTAGATGCGTCTATTAGAACCATGAAATATCAAAATGGTTCACATGATGGATGAATTTGTTCATATATCTTACCTTGAATTCTTTCAAGAAACATTTGTGATTCTTTTTCACAATATACTTTTCATTAATCACCATATGTGCTTTCCATTAATCACCATATGTGTTTTTTTTTTATCATATATCCTTTTCACCATATACGCTTTTAATCATATGCGCTGTGTTTTTCACCATATGCGCTTTTAATCATATGCGATTTTCATCATATGCGTTGTGCTTTTCATCATATTCGCTTTTTATCATATGCGCTTATCATATGCGATGCGCTTTTTATCATATGCGCTTTTTTATGTGAATAGTAAATTAATTAATTTCGTTTTACTATTCATATGAATTAATTTAGATTTACTATTTTGTTAATTGAGTAATATATATATATACATCATATACTTGTGACTCCGAAGGCTCAAATGAATTTGACCATATAGTTATACGTTGTACCTTGCACATTAATTTTCATTAGAAGCTTTAGATGCATATTATTTTCAGTAGAAGCTTTAGATGCACTTTTTTTTAATCACCAAATACCACAAACACTTTGTTTGCGTTTGTTCATAGTCATCAATGAAAACCATTTTCTTTAATTTTATTTTATACAATAAAATTAACGCATCATTATTCTTTTCAAAAACAATAATCTATTGTTATTGTTCACTTGTGCCATGTTTAACAACAAAAGTCAACAACCTCTGTCTTGTTTGTTGTGGCAACCAAAAACAACCTTTGCTTTTGTTACCGAGAATCCAAGACCAAAAAACAATTAATTTTTAATTAATCTTTTATCAAAACCATAAATGATTTTATTGATCTACGTTGATATGGCCATAAAGAATTGACGGCTGACCTACTTTTGTAAGTGTATTTAGGCTATCATCTCGAAAACGCACAACGACTTTTTTTTTTTTTTTATGAACTATTTGTTTCATATCTAGCTTAGGCAATTATTGTGAACATTTGGTCCCTATAAGAGCATTTATTTTTTAGACTTTTAGTTGATTTGTACTTGTCACAATTAGGGATAGCACCCGCGGATCGTGGATGCGGATCCATTGGATCCATCACCCGTACCCGCGGATTTTTTTTAAGAGACATCCAATTGAACCCTTGTTCGTTGAAACAATTTGACTATATTTTTACTCCCCATTATTAAACGGGCCATTTTGATGCACACTCTTAAAAAAAATAATTTGTTTTTTAAGTTTTATTATTCAACCTCCTTTTTTCAACGGTCACGTTTTTAACAAAACATTTGACAAGTTTGGAAAAAAGTTTTTTATTGATTATCATCAAAAGTTTTCTATTGTCACTCTACTGAATGGAATTATGGCATACAACCAAAATTGCAACCCAACACTACATAAGAACAAAAAGGTTGTTTTTAATTAACATATGTATATGTGTTAAACTCGGAATAATAATAACTTATTTTAGAAAATTAACATAAGACATGTTGAAACATTTTTGTCACATTTAGCTCATCAAGTCTAATACTTATCATTGATAGATTTTATCACATCTAGGAGATGCTTACTTTTTTCTTGTATTAAGTCCTACTTTCATTTACCTTTGTTTGGAAAAAAGTTTTTTTTTTTACTTTGCTTTCCCCCTTTCTGTAAAACTCATTTAAACACTTTCTTTGTTTTTTTTTTTTAAAAAAAACTTCCTTTTTTTTACGTTACCCGTAAATTATAAATATATAAAAAAAAATTTTTGTTTAAATTTTTTTTCTAGTTTTTAAAAGGCCACTTGACCAATTTTTTAATTCTTTCACAACACCTGATATCGTGATCGTGACCTTTCATCAAAGCAAGAGATATTCTTGATAAACTAAACACGGACTCGTGTTTGAAATTGTCGGCCACAAAAAAAATTCATTTGATAAAAGTATATATATTTTTTTTTTAGTTATAGAAGGAGACCACTTCATTTTCAATACTTCATTTTTGACAAAAAACTATTCCATTTTACCATCCCCTTTTTTTTCTTACTTTAACTTTTAAGATATACTTTTAATAAAAATACAAACTACTTTTTCTTATTTTAACTTTTAAGATTTACTTTTAATAAAAATACAAACTACTTTTTGTATTTTAACTTTTAAGATTTACTTTTAATAAAAGTACAAACTACTTTTTCTTATTTTAACTTTTAAGATTTACTTTTAATAAAAATACAAACTATTTTTTTATTTTAACTTTTAAAATTATAAATTTAAGAATAAACATTAGTATGCATGAAATAAATAATGATTAATTGCATAAGTAATCATAAATGTTAGATAACATATAAAGACCCCGTCGTATTCGTATTGATCGGAATTAATCTCGACCCATGGTACCGTGTTGTCAAATGACGTGTTGCATACATAAAGTACCGTGTTGTCAAATGACGTGTTGCGTACAATCATGAGGTCTTATTAACATAAATATAAATGTTAGTGAAGTTAATAAGAGTTAGATTACAGAAAATATAATTCAGGTGGTATAACCGACCATATATAACTTAAATAACATAAATATAAATGTTAGTGAAGTTAGTAAAAGTTAGATTACAGAAATATAATTCAGGTGGTATAACCGACCATATATAACTTAAATAACATAAATATAAATGTTAGTAGTCCAAAATTTGATATATTCGAGTCTGAAAATTATTAATAATTTCATACCTTGATTAGTGATTCGTGATCGTTTGAGATATCTTTTAATTACACTAAGCTTTTCGTGCTGATAACGTGTTATAATTTAATAGGCTTATAACTACCTTTAATGGTTATAAGAACAAAGAGAGAAAAAGAGAGAAGAAGGAGAGAAGAAATATTGATATTGATATTTCAAGAGAAATTGTGCACCTTAAATGGTTACCATACATGTCTATTTATAGTATAAAATATTACTATGCAAGAAATATAATAATAATAAAATTAACATCCAATCTAGATATTTTATAACACAATCTAGATATTTTATAACAATAATATATATATATATACACACACAAGCATTTCATTTTCATTCTATTCAGTTTATTTAAACTTCGCTGCCCCTTTACTACTTTTTTCTTCTTCATAACACCTTTATCTGTATGTACCCAAAATAAGGAAAAGTAAACCCCTTTTTCATCATCAAGTTTGAAATGCCCACCACCTGTTCGACAAAAAGTCAGCACATTTGCTTTTATTACTTCGTTTACAAGTGATCAACACTAGCAACGGCTATTGTAATTCTACACTTTGTTCTTGTGGGTCTGCTTCAAGAATCAATAAAATAGTTTACTTTCTTTCATCTGGAGATTTTAAATCATTAAAGACCCCTCATCTCCTTCACTTACACACTTTGCTTTTTATGGGTCTTTGAGATTTTGGGATTTGGGTTCTAACTGGATTACATTTACTCTCTCTTTGAAGACTACTTTATGCACTTTCCAATTCTTGGTAAGCATTTGTAATTTAGGGATGTATAAAAAGTAATAAGGTGAAATTGAGCAATGAGTTACTTCAATTTGGTACTGTTTGTTTTTCTGTTTTGTTCATCTCTGGGAATTGAAACCCTAGGTCAAACGTGCAGCCCAGATGATCTGTCAGCACTAAAGGAATTTGCTGCAAGTTTTACAAATGGGTCAGTACTTACATCTTGGTCAAGTGAAGCCATTTGCTGTGACTGGGATGGTGTTGTTTGTGAAAATGATGTTACAAATGTGTCAAAAGTGACAATGTTGAACTTATCATCAAAAGGTCTCAAAGGAAAGATTTCGAATTCGGTATCTCGTTTACAGAATTTGAAATCTCTTGATCTTTCTTTTAATCAATTAGAAGGAGAATTGCCTAAAAACCTTTCCAATTTGAAGAATCTTGAAGTGCTAAATGTTTCAAGCAATTCTTTAAGTGGGAATTTGTTAGGCATTGGTGAATTCCTAAATCTCATTGCATTCAACTTGAGCAATAATTCGTTTTCCGGTGAATTTAATCCACAAATTTGCTCCAAGAACCTTCAGTTTCTTGATTTATCAATGAATCATTTCAATGGAGATCTTGAAGGTTTAAAAAACTGTAACGAATCTCTTCAAGAACTACATGTTGATTCCAATTCATTTTCAGGCAATCTACCTGAGTTTATGTACTCAATTTCATCCCTGAAACGGCTATCGATTTCATCGAACAATTTCTCTGGGCAGATAAGCACGAATCTCAGTAAGCTTTCTAATCTAGAATCGCTAATTCTATATGGGAATCGGTTTGTGGGTCCATTTCCTAATGTGTTTCAAAACTTAACTTATTTAGAACAGTTGAATGCACATTCAAACTCATTCACAGCGGAATTACCATCCACCTTAGTATCATGTTCTAGGTTAAAGATACTCGATCTTCGTAACAATTCATTTTCAGGTGTCTTAAGTATCGATTTCTCCAAGTTGACTAATTTATGCACCCTTGATCTTGGTAGTAATCATTTAAATGGTTTATTACCAAGCTCACTTTCTAACTGTCATGAATTGAGAATCTTGAACCTTGCCAAGAACAAGTTCTACGGTGAAGTTCCTATTAGCTATACGAACCTTTCTAACCTTTCGTTTCTCTCTTTTTCAAACAACGGTGTAACCAATTTACCACACGCTTTATCCGTTTTACAACATTGTAATAACCTCACCACTCTTATTCTCACTAAAAACTTTATGGGAGAAGAACTTCCAAATGTCAGTAGGTTTCAATTTGACCGATTACTGGTTCTTGCAATTGCAAATTGTGCACTCAAAGGTCAAATTCCGAATTGGTTACTTGATTGTCCGAAACTAGAAGTACTCGATTTGTCTTGGAATCAGTTAAACGGTGTCATCCCGTCTTGGATTGGTCAAATGGAGAGGCTTTTTTACTTAGATTTCTCGAATAATTCACTTACAGGTCAACTCCCGGAGAGTTTGACTGAGTTGACCAGCCTCGTTAACGTTAGTTCTACGATTCTTGGATCGTCAACTGGAATCCCGTTATATGTTAAGCGAAATCAAAGTGTTAAAGGTCTTCAGTACAATCAAGTTTCAAACTTTCCACCTTCTATATACCTAAGCCACAACAAACTTAACGGGTCGATTTTACCCGACATTGGGAAGTTAAAGCAGCTTCATGTATTGGATTTGAGTAAGAACAACTTGAGTGGGACCATCCCTAGCACGATTTCTGAAATGGGAAATCTTGAAGTTCTTGATTTGTCATCAAACGATCTTCATGGGTCGATCCCGGATTCATTAAACAAACTCACGTTTCTTTCGATGTTCTGTGTCGCTTATAATCACTTGGTGGGTCCCATTCCTACAGGAACTCAGTTTTCGGGGTTCCCAAGCTCGAGTTTTGAAGGTAATCCCGGGCTTTGTGGAGGATCCATTTCTCCTTGCAGTGTGAAAACGAGTCCATCGATTCGATCCAATTCAAAGTTGGGTCGAAGGAGTATATTTGGAATCACAATTGGTATAGGTGCCGGAATTTCAATCTTACTAGCAATCATTATTGTAAAATTGTTGAAAAGGAAACATGGAGAATTGATTATGGATGCGGACGATGAGATTGATAACAGAACGAATAGGTTATCGGGTTTGTTTAACGGGTCAAAGCTTGTTCTTTTTCCAACATCTGGTTGCAGGGACCTTACAGTTTCAGATGTGGTCAATGCAACGAATAATTTCAGTCAATCGAACATAATTGGATGTGGAGGATTTGGGCTCGTTTACAAAGCTGACCTTCCAAACGGGTCAAAAGCAGCAATTAAGAGACTCTCGGGCGATTGTGGTCAAATGGACCGTGAATTTCATGCTGAAGTTGAAGCCCTTTCGAGGGCTCAACATAAAAACCTTGTTTCTCTTAAAGGGTATTGCAAATACGGAAACGATAGACTTTTAATTTATTCTTACATGGAAAATGGAAGTTTGGATTATTGGCTACATGAACGGGTCGATGATGAACTACCGTTGGATTGGTGTACGAGGTTAATGATAGCGAAAGGAGCCGCAAAGGGGTTGGAATATTTACACAACGAGTCCAAAATTATCCATCGTGACATTAAAACAAGCAACATTTTGTTGGATGAAAAATTTAAGGCTCATTTAGCTGATTTCGGGTTATCAAGATTGTTACGCCCGTATGACACTCATGTAACTACTGATTTGGTAGGTACGTTGGGTTACATTCCACCCGAATATGGTCAAACACTATCTGCAACTTTTAAAGGTGATGTTTACAGCTTTGGTGTTGTTCTTCTTGAACTTGTTACAGCGAGACGACCTGTTGAAGTTGCTAAGGGGAAAAATTGTAGGGATTTAGTTTCATGGGTGTTTGAGATGAAACTTGAAGGTCGATATGCAGAAATATTTGATGTATTGATATTTGATAAGAGTTGTGAAAATCAAATGTTGGAAGTTTTGGGTATTGCTTGCAAGTGTTTAGATCAAGATCCGAAAAGGAGACCATCAATCGAGCAGGTTGTGTTATGGCTCGATGAAGTTGCGGAGCTAGGTCATAACCATAGCCTTAGCCATAGTTGTAGCTGGTGATTGCATGAAAGTATCTGGTGAATGCTAGTCTAAGGTTTTAATTGTAAAGTAATTATTTTAGAAATCTTTAATCGAAGTAATTAAGTTCTTTATAGTGTTTTTGTGTTATGTAGACTTGTTTATTATAGTAGATGTTATATAGCCTAAAAGGTCTTGTTACTGTTCTGTATAATTGGCAGCCTTTGTGTAAAGAGCATCTTCCAAGTGAAATACTATTGTCACATCTTTTATCTGCTTTACGCTTGTCTAAAAAAGTTAAAATGTTTGAACATCGATCATGTGTTTCTAGTAACTGATGGCCTGCATTCTTCAATTTCATGGTTAACATAGAGCTTTTTCTCATCATTTTAAGATAATTGAGGAAGCTTATTTGTTACTACAAGTTTGTCTCTTTAACATTTCTTTGTTCATATGAAAAGAATACTGTGAGAAACGTAATGTAAACGTAGATCTTTGAAGCCATTGTAGGATTTTTTGTGACTAACTGAAGAATGCTCACTTTGATTTTGAGAATACAAACAAGTGAAGTTTATGATTATTGAAAGGTTTATAAATTAATCAATAATATAACAAATTAAAGCAGATTCAGGCACAAACAATCATATCATCCCTGTAATTCTTCTTCTTCTTCATCATCTCCTCCAGACATTCTCTCAAGTTGCGACTCAATTTTTTCCTTAATTTCAGTTAATTGCTTCTTAGATAGGTGATCTGACTTTTCCAGGTTCAATCGGGCCTCCTCCAACATAGACATAATGGATTCATATATCCCGCCATGCTGCTGCTGCTGCTGCTTCTTCTTCTTATGTTCATCGTCATCTTCGTCTTCTAGTGAAACTGCCTTGTTGCTGGTAGGAGGATATCCAAACATAAGTTTAGATATGTCGACTGGATCTTTTTCTTCTAGACCCTCCTCAAAAACAGTAAACCCTCGTGCTTCCGACAAAGAAACGATATGCGCATCACGATAGTCTCTAGTTTTAATCACGGGATTCCCACTCGAAAAGGCTGACTTTCTGATGATCCCCCCACTTATATCATCCAAGACCCCCAAGTGATGGGCTATTAAGGTCACAAAATGCCCCCCACAAATTGTCCTCCTCCTTTGACCCCTACCCCCACTCGTAGCCGCAAAATCTTTCAAATAATAGGCCACACAATAAGGAATGTTGACATGGCGACAATTTTGGACCGTATTTGTTTCAGGTACCACAAGTCAGACAAGGTAACCTTGTCTGTGTCCTCACTCCTATGGAAAATATTAAGGCTCAAATACATGTGAATCAAACGGTCTTTAACATCATCCATATCTATACGAGACACCTTACCATCACCATAAGACTTACTACTACTACTAAACTCTTTCCATACTTTATTCGGGTCAAAAAGCTTAATATCATTCATCTCAGAAACCCGTGCACCATTCCAGATGTACTCGCTAAAGAAATGCTTCTCATCCATCTCATCCGATGAGTAGATCTTTAAGCACCTCGTAAAATCCTCCAAAGACATACGAGTACTAAATTCTTCCTCATCAAAACTAAATTTCATGACCTCCTTATCCTTGATGCTTTCTGGGTTTTCTTTTAAACTATACGTGTAATAGAAATCACGGCAAAGGTCCTCGAAAACATACCGATCCGTATACAACAAACCTTCCCATTCGTCATAAAAATAGTCTTTTCCTTCTGGCGACGAGTATTTTTGTCTCAACACGTCCATTACAGGCTTGTATAACCCAACAAGCTCCATAAGATTCATGCTCAAAAGCCAGTGTTTCTTAATAATCAGCTCCTCCTCAGCAGAAGCGCTCTTCGATGCGTCGTACTTCTCAAATTTCTGCAAAACACATAAACCAAATACCAATTATTTAACCGATAATAATATGTCAGTAGTGTTGGCAATAAACCAAAATTAGTAATAATTAACTATAACATACTGTAACATATAGCATATAAATACTTGCTATATCTAAACTTGTAACTCATGAACACCAAGCATAACTATTAATGAACCGATTAAACCATCAATTAGAAGCCTATCTAGCACAGCTAACATGTGAATTTCGTCCCTACCAGCAATTTACACAATATAACCCAGAATGCATAAACCCTAAACCTTCGGACTTGCGATAACCGACTTAAACACATGTATCACGCAAGTTGTAAACAAAGAAACTAGGGTAACAGACAAGATGAATAACAATTATTAACCATATAATCGAGAATTATGTACCTTATGCGTCGTAGACATGTTTGATTAGGAGAAAAAAAAACTGATTTGATTGGAATACGTGAGTTTTTGTGTGATATTCGTGTGTTTCAGCCGTAGGTTAATCGAGAAGACAGATCGATGTGCTTTTAAATTTAGGGGAAACCGCCCTATTTTAATTATTCACTAGTTTAATACCCGCGCATTCGCTGGATAAGAAAATAAAATTTTTATAATTGAACAATGTGAACAATTGATTTCATAAGCAGGTTGCGAATAATTTATATTTATATCATTATATGCAAAATAAGGATCAATATTATGGAAGATTTTAAATATCAAAAATGATAACACTAATAACAAGATAAAAGCACATTTTTAAATATTATGGAAGTATCGTAATGTGGATTACAAAAAAAGTTGTTTCATTATCTAATTGTAACTTATTTTTTACTAAGTTAATAGCAACTAACAAAAGATGAGCTATATGTATACCATAAGTCACCTTGTAAAGTAATCATGTGTAGTCAATCCTGATACGTGTACCTCTTATTAACCACCATCTTAAAAACTCCAAGATAGTAATGAAAAAGCATATTTGCATCCCATAATTCTTCTCTTTACATATTAATATATGATATATGATCATATGAAGTTTATTTGCCAGCCAACCCATGACCAAAAAATCATCATAAATTCTCAACTATTGCATAGTTGTCCACCTTAAGCCCAAAATCCTTTCTAGCACATAACATACTCACTAATAAAGATTCACACAATACTTCTAACATATCAAACACCTTTCCATCAATGATTTCTGACCTTATTTGATCACAGTCAAACATATAAGTCAACATGATGTACATTATATATTGAAACTGAAGATTATTAAAATATCATGTCACCTTCACTCAAGAAGCCATAAGAAGCATAAAAACAAACACTGCTGTAAGGGGGGACTGAAACAAATTATACACAAGAAATCTAATTACATAATACTCCCTTTAACAAATTATTTGTTAGGATTTACCCACCTCGAAAATGAAAGCTCTACAAGAAACCTCCCAATATTTTCAGCTCCAACCGTGTCTTTCGCATAATCATTTAGGTTAGTTCTTCTGATTTCTCTGATAAGAGATATAGCCAAACTTCCGTCATCATACATTTTCTCTGCCCAAGCAGCAACATCAGCCAAGTGAATAACAGAAAAAGCATGCTTATGAAGAAAGTGATGAATTGATGCATATGATTGAGCCACAAAGTGGTATTTGGTCGCACAAGTTCCAATGACACGACATAAAGTTTCCTTCGCCCAACATCCTTCAACTTCGTTGCACTCTCGAACATAGAAAGCGAGTTTCTACAACACACCAAATCATGCACTTGTAATTGAAATAATGCTTCAAATATGTAGATACAATATATTCAAACTATTAAGATATTCTACACTAATGTTACCCGGCATACCTCACTACAAACGACAAGTAATTTTCATATGGGTCTAAAGATCCGAAGAGCAATGAGAGGTTGATCTCCAGGATATTGGCATTTTTAAAAGGTATAAATGGATGTAACATGTAACGACAAAAACTAAAGATTCTATTTTTAGCATACCACTTCACCACTACTTCCATCAGCCATGTGCTAGCCACATTCACCATCGAATCATCTGCAGAGTACATTTACACAACTTTAAACATTAATCTTTACCACCTTCATAAGGTGCTAAAATTCAGAAGGTTGCTTTAAATTGATATTAAAAGGGCAAAATCTTGACAAAAGAGCACCCATTGGGACATAGATAGCATCATCTATATAAATACAAAAAATATTTTCAAGTAGGCGATACAGATCATTATTTAATCAAACTTATCTTTGTGTTCACTATCCAAACCAAATTAGTATACAAATGGTACATTTTTAATATTACGGATAAAGTCATTTAAGCATGAGCCACCTACATGAACCTTATTCAGTGGCAATTCTCATAAATTTCGTATTCATTAATCAGTGGTGATTATCTTCAACTCATGGCGTAGTAAAATTTGTTTCCCATCTTTATCTTCAAACCCGAAAATGGTCGAATATCTAAGAGACGCTTAAACTTAATTGCATCGAATTTCAACCCGTTTCACTTTTATAAATATTAGTAATAGTAATTAGTATTATCTATTCATAGATGAGATAAACTAAAGCAGATGCATGACCGCTGAAAAAATAGGAGAAAGAAAATAAGTTCATCTAATTCCACTTGACGCCACATCCAGAACAATATTCCCACTCAGGAAGATATAAAATATAAAGTATGAAGAATTAAAGTAAGATCAATCAGCAAGAGTTGATTAAATAATAGTAGTCAATTCAAGGACATTACCAGTTACACTTGCGATTGTTGTGGTAATTGATTTTGAGTTTAATGAAGACTGAAATGATTTTGTAATTGATCCTGTAAATCGGGGATAGCATTTGCAAATTAACTGTCACCACAAATTATAACCAACATAAATCTTATAACACTTCTAACGATTAAATCAGATACATGAACCATTTTATTAAATATTCATGTTCTAATAGAATTTAGAATCATACGTGTCATACCTGTATCAATGAGCAAGTTGTTCCAATTAAACATTAAGAACGCGATATGAACCCTACACAAATATCAATCTCACAGATGAGAGTAAGTAACTCGATTGATGATTCAACCAAAAAATATTAGATAAGCCGATACACTTAACAGTAATGCAATAATCGGCAAACCAAAGTGTTGAATCAAAATACATCGATTACAATGAATCACAAACCTAGGGTTAATTCATGAAGAGAAGAAGAATAACCAATTGATAAATCAGATTCATGAGTGATGATTAAAATACTAAGAATGAATGATAGTTGGAAATCGAACTAACAAAAAATGATATTTGGACGAAATAATACCTCGATTTATATTTGATATTAAATATTCAATGATAACATTGAGAATCATCTCCAGAAACAGTTGGCTCTTTTGCACTAGACATATGAACCCTAGACAAAAAAATATTCAAAGGAAACTCTTGATTTCTAAACCGCATTGTGTATATAACGAACTGTATTTTATTGTTGAAGTTGAAGTGATTCAACGATTTCCATGGATTTATTTGGGTATGAAGTAAAAGAAGGTGAGTTAATTGTGTAATTCAATATGGTGTGACGGTTTTGATTGATAGAATAACTTCTCACGTAATTTTAGATGGTGAGTTAATTTAGGGGCATAATGGGAATGGTATTAAAATCTAAGATGAAAGAGACAATTCTTAATATAGATGAATGTGAGCCGTCAGATTTGTTTAAAATATTCTTATTGTATGGTTGGGATTTATTTTTGAAAGAATCTTTTTTCTCATCTTAGCTAATTTAGACTCTGCTTTAATATATAGAGAAGATTGACATAGTTACTGAGATATAGTCCTTGTGTTTCATCCAAAATCTTTTATCTACGAGGACTGAGTTTATTTTTTATCTACTCAGTCCTCGTAGTTTCGAGGTCTCAAGTGGTGCTCAAGATGTTGCTAACCAAGAAGATATTGCTGAAGTCGAAGCGAATTTTAATTCATTTGGGCAGGAGGTCAATAACGCTTTTGGTTCGGGTTTAAAATTTGGTAGCATTGATGAAGGTGCTTTAGATGATTCTCTGAAGGCTTATGATTTTATGACCTACGTGTTAATTCCATTGGTGCCCCTGATTTAGTACTAGAGGATTATGTTTTGCAACATTCTTAGGTGGTACCACCTGTTGGTGTTGTTGCTTCTACCTCTCTTAGTGAACAAAGTGGCAACAATTGCCCATTGGAACACCATGTAAAGAAAAGTAAATGAAGGGTAAAGAAGAATAAGGGTTCGTTTGTACTTCGAGATAAAGAGGAAGTGAACCATTCAAATGACAAACAAGAGGTTTACGTTTAAGGGTTGGTGATCAAATCAAAATCGACTAGTGTAGATAGATTTCGGGTTTGAGTGCTTGATTTGGGGAAAAGAGTGAGTAGAATGTTTTAACTCCAATAATTGTGCAAACCTGATTTGGAGTCTGGATTCCAAGGGCGTAAAACAATCGATTGAATTAACCTTATTCGATCGGAATCGAATAAGTTAATATCTTAGAGTGAAGATTAGCTCCGACGATGATCGGAGCACTGATCGAAATTGAGTTAACGACTGGAGTAATGTTACCGTAGTTGATTTGGGCAGAGTATGTGACAACCCGGAAATTTTTGACCAAATTTAAACTTGATCTTTATGTGTTTCCGACACGATAAGTGATATCGGCTAAAAAGTCACGTTTTCACCCTGGTATTAAGGCCCAAAAACAAGAAAGATTCGAACTTTGTAGGAAAAATACCCACTTCGTCGGTTAGAATTGAAGAACAAGTAATTACGAAGGCAGTGCAAAAAGAATCAAGAGAATCGGAGCTAAAATGAAGATTCTAGAGCAAAAACGGTGAAAGACAAGAAATCAAGTTACGATCCAGGGAATCAAGGCTGACCAGCATCAAATCCGGCCTGCCATACGGGCTGCCATACGACCTGCCTGTATGGATACGGCCTGCCAAATATGCCCCAACACACGGCCCACCATGCGGTCTGCCAGCAATAGGGCCTGCCAAATACGCCCCACCATACGGCCTGCCATGCGGCCTGCCAGGCGTATTCTGGCAATTTCAAGTCTATTTAAAGGGTCTTTGTCATTCATTCCAACACACACTTCAATTCACTTCTTTCTCTCTCTTGTACAATATTAGTCATACTCTCTAGGCCTTCGACTCCGTGCGGGAAACCTAGTACCCGAAGAAGAACGCCGAAGATTGTATTAGGAGCGGTCTGGAGTCTTAAAGTTGTCACTTTTGTATTCGGAACTCGTTTAATCTACTGGTACTTCTATCATTTATCTTATATAATTTTTATGATATTGTTGCCATGATTAGCGAGTAGTTATCTTTAGTGTATGCTATGATGTAAGCAGTTATAATGCCAAAATAATATTATGGTTTGTGTATGCTGTCCAAATACTTTCCGATTATGCTTTAAACTCAATCGCTTTTCCAACTAATAGAACGTAGTTATACGCTCTGTTATTGGAAAGTCGCGAACCCCGATTCAGAGTACACTATCTGTGTCACCCCTTGGTAAGAGAAGTCTATCGGATACAACGTAAGATCGACCGAGGCACACCGGTTGTAGTAAGTCTATCGAGCTTTGGATTCTGACTGAGGAATCTTTCGTAGTGAAACATCTGACTAGACCCTTAGTACATTGTCAGTCCTAGACCATGCTAGTGTAGTCACCAAGCATATAAACTTCGTACGTGCACGCTGAAGCACAGCAGTTGTTGTAAGCTGTACCTCTGCTAAGTAAGGCCATGGAACACTGTTAGTGTTGACCAGTACACTGCACCATAACACGGTCTCAAGCATTGCACCCCGCTTGAGGGATTCTTAGTTAATTAAGGAAATGTTTGTTTAGACACATAAATGATTGGACCGTTAGGATAACCGAACGTGTTCATGGAAGTCAACTTGACTTGGCCATGGTGTTCTTTATGGTTGAACTCTTTTTAAGGGCCTAACTATCTTTTACCAATCATTAACGAAAGCATTGAAACACATCACGTCTATCGGATATGGTAAACCATGTATTCTATTATGCTTAAGAAAGTTTAGACCATTTTGGAATGTTAATACGTCACCCAACCGAGTCGCTCAATTGGATGAGCCATCTGAATGTGTATGCCTGTAGTCAAACTGCACGGGCGTCGGGGGTAAGGGACGTTGCTGTCTATTCAGAATCTTCAAGCCTAACGCAGTACCCAGTGACATGTCTTATGACAGGGGCGTTTAGGACTAGTGTAATGAATACAAGGCCTCTGCTTATTCATGAGCCAGCATTCCATAATCTCGGCAACATAACTGACGAAATCATAGCATGCACTTACTTTAACCTTATCTGAATTACAAATTTTATCGCATTTACTTTACCTGTCTTATAAACTAGAAAATCTCAAAATAAACATTCACTACTCCCTAACTATCTTAGGCTAAAATATAGGTTCGATGTTACTGATATCTCAAAAATACGACTCTAGGTCATACTTCCCTTACTTATAAGGAGTAGTAAGATTTAGGCCCCGCTAAATATAAATTTAAAATAGTACCCTCTCCCACGAGTGGCTGATCCTGGCGATCCACGGCCTGACGACACCGCGCAATTAAAAACCGTCCATTTCGGCCATATCAGGAGAGTCGCTAGTTTTTGTCGCCGCTGCCGGGGAACTGGTATCAGGCAATACTGCTCTCTATCAAACTTATTCACAAGCATTTAGTGGTGTCTAAGAAAGACAAATATACACGGACTTGGTTATTGGATTTTCCGAACAGTCGCCAATTATATTGGGACCAAAAGAATCCTGCCTCTCCGTAGTCGGCCTGGCCACTTGGTTTGTTGAATAGTTCGTGCGGAGCTCTGTCACCGAAATACCAGGGAATCAGTAGCCAGAACCAAAAACATATTCCACCGTAGGATAGTTAGTTAATTAGTTAAAGAACTTTAGATTACTTTAGATTACCTTAGATTACTTTAGATTACCTTAGACTACCTTAGATTAGATTACCTTAGATTAACTTAGGTTACAATTAGATCAAATTAGATTGCCGTAGAATTAAATTAGTTTAGTTTAGCTTATTATAATTTAGCTTATCTGCGAAAAATTAAAAACAAAAAGGCATACCCAGTGTATGACCAAAACCCGATCTAGACCAGGGCCGTTGTTATTCGTACCTGATCCAGACGCAATAATCTCTAAAGCACGCAAGGAAGCACGAATCAGAAACCAAATGGCGTTACGCGTTACTTTAGTAGAAAATACCAAACCCTCGATTGAAGGTCGAGGAGGACCAATCAGATTTCCAGAGATTCAAGGACACTCGTTCGAGTTAAAACATCACATCATCCAGCTCATTCAGAATAGCTGTCAGTTTCATGGATTACCGAATGACGATCCTAATTCTCACCTTGATAAATTCATATCTCTTTCGAACTCCTACAAACAGCCAGGGATAGGACAAGATATAGTCCGGCTATACCTGTTCCCCTATTCTCTCACTCATCATGCTCAAACTTGGTTCGAAGGACTGGAAAAAGATTCCATCACGTCATGGACGGAGATGGCTACTAAATTCCTAACCAAATATTTTCCCCCTTCTAAACAAACCAAGCTGAAGAATGACATCATTAACTTCAAACAAAGTTATGATGAATCTCTTTACACTACATGGGAGCATTTCAAAACCCTGCTGAAGAAATGCCCTAATCACCAGCTAGAACGGTCAGCCCAAATCTGCACCTTCTACAATGGTCTTACGGTAAATCATAGGACGACGATCGAAGCAGCAGCTCAAGGGAATCTGATGAACCAAACCGCAGATGAAGCATGGGAATTGCTCAAAAACATGACGATGCATCATCATGACTGGAACAGTGGTGAAACAACTTCATCATCTGCCCCACTCTCTGCACTTAACAATCAAACGGAGGCCATCAAATCCCTCACGGACAAGATGGAATCTCTTGCTAAACAACTCGGAAAATTGAAGACGCAGCCGCAGCAGGTTAACCAAGCTCAGGCTTGTGTTAATTGTACCAACCCGCAACCTACTGAAGATTATCAAGTTAAGTACGAAAACCCCGACGGTTCAGTCTGTTACGTCCAATACCCAGCTCGTCCACCAAATCCCGGATTCAATCAACCACCTAGGGTTAATCAATTTCAGCGAAGCAATCAACCTTTCCGCTATCGCTATCCTCCTTACCTAGCCCAACAATCTCAATTGACCTACGATCAACCACTTCCACTCACTGGTCCCCCAGTTGAGGAAAATTCCCTTACCACCCAGATTACAAAAGCAGCTAACCCCACTCTCGGAGCTGATGATCAGTTAACTCAGTTCATCCAAGGACAACAACAGCTAAATCAGAAAACTGCAGCCAGACAAGATCAGACGGAGATACTAATGAGAAATCATTTGGCTCTGCTCAAAAGTTTGGAAACGCAGCTCGGGCAGTTATCACAACGCCTTGAAACCCAACCGCATGGAAGATTACCAAGTGATACTATCCAAAATCCCCACATAGAAGAAGCAAAGCAAATGGATTCCGTAATCCCAGAGGAAGAACCACGGAGAAGGTCAACTAGGCTCAAGAACAAATCGACATATACTCAGAAGCTGACCCCTGAAACTCCAGTTCGCGTACCTTATCCTGGAAGGCTACAAGGAGAACCATCCAAGCTTGATTCCTTCAAACTGGATGGCAGATTCCTAGACACCATGTCCAAAGTTCCCAACCAGAAGAGATACATCTGAAGGCTTCTTTCTACAAAGGAGAGGATACCAGACTCTAAAAAAATTCCACTGAGTGAAGAATGCTCTGCATTACTCAGAAACTCTCTACCACCTAAGCTAGGAGATACGGGCCGATTCATTTTCCCGTGTTCAATCTACCAATCTGGAACCATTCATGCGCTAGCAGATTTAGGAGCAAGTATCAACCTAATCCCCTACTCTCTCTATAAGAGATTAGAGTTAGGAGACTTGTCACCAACCAAAATGACAATCCAACTTGCTGATCATACAATTCGGTATACTAAGGGCATAGTTGAGAACGTCTTGGTGAAAGTCGACAAATTATTGTACCCTATGGATTTCGTAGTAATAGATATCAAGGAAGACCTACACACCCCAGTAGTGTTAGGAAGGCCTTTTATGAATACGGCTAGGACTGTCATTGATGTGTACAATCAAACCTTGATCTTACGATCACATGGGGAGAGCGTTACCTTCAAAATTGACCGACCAACCGATCTTTCTGGACAGGCAGAGATGTTTGCTATTTCTACCAGACGGATCACTTCCGATGACGAGTCTTTACTACCAACCGATGATGTCGTGATGGGTGTCGAATCACAGTCTGTAAACGACCCAGAAAAGGAAGAAGAGGATCCCAGCGAAGAAATAGAGGAAGAGGAGGAATCTGAGGAGGAAGAGGAAATGGAAGACGTAAAAGAAACTGCGACAATACCCATTCCAAGCACTGAGCGTCATGAAGAAATAATGAGGCTTGAGATGGAAGATCACAGTTTAATCATTCGCTTCAAGAAGAAAACTGACAAGGCTGAGGTTAAGGATATAGAAATTGATCCTGTAAGTATCAAAGTGGAGAATCAGAATACTGAAGAAACCCGTTCATTAGACGCATCCTCAGAGGAACCAGATACCGATGATGACGAGGAAGAGCAACATGAAGACATTCTGAATAACTCACACTCTCCAACCCAACCAGATCAAGAGGAGCCGGACTCTTCTTCAGATCGAATTCCGGTTATATCCACACATGCAGACATGATCACCTTCATCAATGATACCGATGAATTTGAAGACATTCTCGAAGCCATCCGGAAGTCAACCATTGATTTTTCGCTACGCTTAACAGAACGAATTATGGCTATCAGAGAAAAACACCACCTCTATCTCCGAAGAGAAGACAATGATGTTGAAATCCTAGAAGAATGCATTCAAGACTTTATCAATTCTCTTCACGATCATATCTATCACGAAGAAAGGCAACGAGAGCATAATTCAGTGGTTCGCACTATTCTCGAAACAAGATTCTGTCGAGATTAGAAGATCATTTACTCTAGGGTTTATAACGCCTTAGCCGGATCTGCACTTCCGTTCTCACGAAACCAACAAGCACTACTGACTCTCATCCGGAAGCATATGGATCTTTCCACCGGACGCCCGACTTATCACTCTGATTTGCAAATGGTCGAGGATATTCACAGTCTTTTCGCTCTTCTGGATAGAGATAATTTCGAAAGCACACCAGACAGACTAGTGATTTACGTAACAATTGATCACCACGCTGATCTGATTATCAAAGAGTTACAAGACGCTGTTATGGAGGAAGCAAGGCGAAACAATCCGTTCTCTCATCTTGAACCAGATTGAGTCAACATTGCCACCTATGTTACAAAGCAGCTATCACGTATCTTCCACGAGTCCACAGATCCTAGTTTCACATTTAAAGCTGGATGTCGGGAGATATACTCAAAGACGGTGAAATTAATACTCGGATCAGGATTGCTGTTCACTTCTTTCCAGCTTCGTCTCTTAACTAATCTGTGCAAAGCAACCGACTCCTACTGTGGAGATCACCGTTCTGAAGACTTCGAAATTCTAAAGATACAGTTTCTGACATTATTTGAAGACCTCCGAAATGAGCATCCCATCAGAGAAATCATCAACACCAGCACTGCTTCTATGATTGACATTCATGGGTCAACCAGCAGGGCTGTGGATCATATTCTCATCGGACTTCAAGACTTATCAAGAGCCGAAACTGCGCACTACTTATCTTTCAGAAGATCTTCAAGAGAAGTACCGGACCTGTTACCACTATTGGTTCGACACTTTCTCAGGATTTATCCACCAAGACTCACATTCCCTCGAAAAGACCAAGATCACAACCATCAGCGAGGAATGTTTGCTTTTTAAAGCATCACTACGGTCGAGCCAACGACCTTAAACAAAAGCGCTTCTCGGGAGGCAACCCGTGCAATAAAGTAGAGTAGAAGAATAAAGGATGACAAATGAGTCGATAAAGAAGCAAGGAAACCAGCCGCATCTGCTAGGGGTATTTCTTTCTTTTCGCTACTAGCTCAAGATTCAAACTATGCCACATCCTAGTTTTTCACTAAGTGTGGGATAACACCCAACTAAAACACTAGACAAATACTCCTAAATCTTCAACTTAAACTCCTAAGTGTGGGATACACTAGGAACATTGAGGACAATGTTCGTCTAAGTGTGGGATGTTGGTATCTTTTTATGCTGTATTATAATAAACCATTACGAAGATTCCAAGTCCTAAAGCCAAATTTCAAAATTTTTTGCAAAAAGAAACCCTTTTCGAAAGAGTATTTTTGAACACCTAAAACGTTTGTCAATAAAAATAAGGCTTAAGTAGGGTGGAAATCTTGTTAGATTGAAATCTCTAATAGAGCATTGCATGACTAATGCATTATCGACCTAAATTGATTATGGTGAGGCACCCCAAATAAGACCAGCATTCATCTTTAATGCTTCACTATTTTCCGTTGAGAGTGCCGATGTCTGTGCTCAGAATCAGAACTTGCTTTAGATCTACATCTCCAAGCAGCGAAACGCGATTCGGTTGTACTCAAAATAGCTAGCCAATTGTCAAACATAAACCTTCCGCACCTCCACTACTTCTACTCCACCACCACATCCATATCACCTTTACCATCTCTCGAAAAATTCAGAAAATGAGATTCCTTCCGAAAACCCGATGTTATAAACCTCTCAAGTATCATGGCAAAGGTCTTGAAAAAGTTTACCGGCAAAAAGTTTCTCAAGATGAAGTCTCCAAAAAAAAATGATGATATTTTCAAGTTCTGAAAAAGGAGTAGAACTAAATAAGAGAAATGCCGAAGAGAACTCGACCGAAAATGATTATCAAATGAAGAAAAAGTTCAAAAGTGCTTCTCAAAATACGTCAGCACTCCTATCTATCCGAATAAAAGTCTGTGTAAAGACTACATTACCCTTTTATCTCACCCTTCAAAAACAACTTCACTACCACTTCAAAATTCCTTTCCCATCATTGACAAATGACCTATTAAGTTGAGATTACTACCGTTCTTGCATTAGCAGCAAGGATTTGAGTCTTTATCAAGCCTATGACAATAGGTGTAGCAGGACTGGCTATGAGTGTACTTCATTTCTTAGATCTATAGGGAACCTTAAACACTTGAGTGATTTAAGTGATCCGTGAAAGCTAGCCTATGTCATGTAACTTCCTCGCATGCTTGCAGAGATAATTTCAATCCTAACATAGATGACTCACCTTATCTTTTTGCTCTTATAATAAAAGCAAACCGCTTAGGCTATTAGAAAAGAAACACCGAAAAGATTCTTAAAAAATGAGAGTTTACTTGAGGACAAACAAAATCTAAGTGTGGGATATTTGATATCGGTTAAAAAGTCACGTTTTCACCCCCGGTATTAAGGCCCAAAAAAAGAAAGATTCGAACTTTGTCGGCAAAATACCCACTTCATCGGTTAGAATTGAAGAACAAGTGTAAGACCCTAACCAGTTTGTACAGCAGTGTAAATATGTTACTTAGAGTGTGGGTGATGTTGTGCTGTTAAACAGAAGTCACTGAGTGAGCTGAGCCTAGTGCGCGCCGCGCACACTAAAGGGAGCGTGCCGCGCACCCCTTACTGTAGCCGGGTTCCAGCTTTTTAAATCAGATATTTTGATGGGCATTTTGGTAAATTCACTTATGGACGGGTTAGAGACAGATAGGTCAGTTTGTGGAGCACCATTACTCCATAATCAACAACCTTATCACTTTAACTTTGATTCTAGAGAGAGATTGTGATTTTTGAGAGAGAAAGCTTAAATCCAAGAGGAAGGAGCTTGTTTTGGGTTAAAGTTCAAACATTAAAGTCGTTCATCTTATCTCTAGCTTCGTTGTGGTGGTTGTGGTATGTTCTAATTTTATTTTCCTTACTTTGATTTAGTGTAAGGGTTAGGGTTTGAGTAAATGATGAACACAAAACCCATTATTGGTGATTTTGGGTGTTCTTGGGTAAAATTGAGTCTTGAATACTAATTGGTGACTAGTCTAGGGTTTCAAAGTATTAAATGATGTTTATGAACCCTAATTGGTGAGTTAATTGCTAACACACCTAGTTATTTAGTAAATGGGCGTTGGTTAGTTAGTGGATGACCCGAAAAGGGTGTGTTGTCTTAAAATGGTTATTTGGG
Organism: Rutidosis leptorrhynchoides; assembly: GCF_046630445.1. Taxonomy (NCBI): domain Eukaryota; kingdom Viridiplantae; phylum Streptophyta; class Magnoliopsida; order Asterales; family Asteraceae; genus Rutidosis; species Rutidosis leptorrhynchoides. The sequence goes on from NC_092338.1 coordinate 16,923,434, forward strand.
TAATAAATTGATCTAGTTTGGGAAGATGGGTATGAATTACCTTAATTATGTATTAGTTGGTGTTGTTGGACCTTAATCACTAGCTTTAAAGTGATTAGTGGTGGTCTTGACTTTAATTGGGCGGTTTTGGTATAAATGGGCGATTTAATACATTAAGTCATTAAATGCTCATGTGCAAGTGTTAGTATTGAGTCCACTTAGCTTGTGTGTTGATCAAGTACTTATTATATTAGGTACTTTGCTTTGAAGCTTGTGGAGGTTGAAATCGTCATCTAATTGTTAAGGTGAGTGGAATAATTATATGCGTATGTATATAATGTATCTATTTGTTGTAGCATGAAAGGTGTAGTGTCGAGGTGTTAAGACACCACGTTTCACGTGAAGAGTGTAGCATCGAGGTGTTAAGATGCCACTCGGGTGTAGCATCGAGGTGTTAAGATGCCACCTAGGAGTGTAGTGTCGAGGTGTTAAGACACCACTCCGTAGAATAATGAGTGAAGCATCGAGGTGTTAAGATGCCACTCGGGGTGAAGTGCCGAGGTGTTAAGGTGCCACCCTAGGGGTTAGTGGTGCGAGGTGTTAAGTGCCCTAACGGATGTTATGAACACCGATGGCGTTTTCGCGAGCACCGTTCCCTTGTACTATTGGTCGACCATGGTTACTTGTGTTGTAAGCATATTATATCATTTCGAGTTATATTATTATGCGGTTGTTGCTAGCTTGTGGTATTGGAGATTATAGCTTGTTAATGTGACGATAAGCTAATTGTGTTGCTAGCATGTTTGCGGTTTGTGTAAGTGCATGCAAGTAGGTATAATTATATATGTATTCGTATAATTATTGCATTCACTAAGCTTTGCTTACCCTCTCGTTGTTTACCATTTTTATAGGTTCGGTTTTGGACAAGGGTAAGGGCATCGTATTGGACTAGAGATCCCACTTGATGATAGGGGACGCTTTTGGCTTTAGTAGCTCTTGGAGTTTGACCGGTAGTTGGGTAGTTTAATCCCAAACGCCATGCTCATTGTGTAATTTGGAACTTAAACTTTTTGGTGGTCGAAACTCTAAACTTGTATTAAACTTGTATTTTGGGTCGTGTGGGCCCCGCTTGTAAAACATCATTTTTATGTTTGATTCGTGTGAGTTTTACATATATGAGTTTGTTGTGAAAAGCGTTCGGTCTAAAAGTGTCGGGAAGTCGAAGATCTTTTCGCGAAAAATGGACATTTTGGTCAGAACTGTCTCAGGCCTTGTGCGCGCCGCGCATAGGCAGTGGTGCGCGCCGCGCACCCTCCAGATCAGTTTTAAATTTTTTTTATTCCGCGTTTTTGGTTGGTTAACGGGTTGGGTTGTTACAAGTGGTATCAGAGCATGGTCTAAGGGATTTAGGTGACTTGAGATAGGCGCCTAGACTTAGACTTTTTGTGTGCGCGTTTATGCGGGACTTGTAGGACTTTGGGTCGGATCGGGATTGGTTTGTGCATAGGTTTATGTAAACTAATCATGTGCTATTTGTTATGTATGTTTAGCGAGCATCGAGCGAGATGGACGTTGTACTAGCAAGTTAATGCGACGTGCTCGCGTAACAATGATTAGCTACCATTGTTACGGGCGCAAATCGTGTTGAACGAGCAATGTACGACGATTGTTGAGCAAGATGGGGTAGTGTGGTGTATATGTATATACTTATGTGTTAAATCCTTTTCGTCTCATTGTTTAATCTATTCCGTCTTATAGAATGAAGATGAGAAACGGGCATGATATCAACGGCGGAGGTACTAGTGAAGAAGTCGAGTTTACGGCCAAGGTTGAGGCCATTTTGAAAAGGCATCATGAAGCTTTTCTCGAGGACGTTAAGAAGATGTTCCTAGATACGATTGACGAGCAATTAGTCAATGTGGTAAAGGAGCAAGTTAAGGCCGTTCTTTGCGAAGATAATGTGGGAAGACGGGACTTTTTCTATAAGAATTTCAAGGACTCTCAACCTCCCTCTTTTGATGGTGAAAGAGATCCTCTTAAGAGCGCCCGTTGGATCTCCGATATGGAGGGGGCCTTCCGTACTTGTGAATGTCCTCTCGATAAGAGGACAAGGTACGGGTGTAGTATGTTGAGGGGCGATGCCAAGTTGTGGTGGGACGCAAAGCTCCAAGTTTATGGTGAAGAGCAATGCATGGAATTCACTTGGGATGAATTCAAGTCCGAATTTTTCAAGGAATACCGAACTTCGGCCGATCTTACTAGGCTTAAGGACGAGTTACGTTCCTTGAGGCAAGGGTCGATGGATTTGAACACTCTCAAATCCGTGTTTTTGTCCAAGACCCAATTTTGCCCGGAGTACGTCGGGAATGATAAAATGTTGAAGGAAGATTTCTATCGAACCTTGAACGACAACTATCAAGATAAGATTAGTGTGAACGTAGTGAAAAGCTTTGATGAGTTGTTTGACATGGCCAAAGGTTTCGAGTCGCTCATCTTAAGAAAGAGTGGTTTTACTTTTGGCAAGAGAAAAAGTGAAGGTTCGAGCTATTCAAACTTTTCGAACAAAAGAACAAGAAAAGTTCCGAAGGTGTCAATAGCGTGAAGAAGGGCGCTTCCGGTGCTTTTACTTTTACGTGCTATAATTGTGGGCAAGCGGGTCATATGGCTCGTGATTGTCCAAAACCATCTTCCGGAAACAAGCTCACTTGTTTTAATTGCGGTAAAGAAGGGCATAAGAAGCCGGAGTGTCCCGATTTGCGCAACGATAATGTTAAGCGTTTAGAGAAGGCGGCGGGTACGGCTAGGGGTCGCAACTATTTGTTGACCAATGATGAGGCCAAGCAATCCAATGAAGTCATCTCAGGTACTTTCATAGTTAACTCTAATCCGGCACGGATACTTTTTGATAGTGGGGCTAATTTGTCCTTTGTGTCGCCTCGATTTGTGCCTAAGTTAAATAAACCGCTAGTTAAGTTAAGTCATCCGGTAGAAGTTGAAATAGCGGATGGCAAGACGGCGCTAGTGGTTGATGTGTGTAAGAATTATAATGTTGTATTTGGTTCCGAAACGTTTAAGATCGATCTTATTCCGATGACTTTGGGTGATTTTGATATTGTTATTGGTATGGATTGGCTCGATCTTAATAGAGCCGATATTGCATGCCATGATAAATTCATTCGGGTGAAGACCCCAAGTGGGGGAGAAGTAATTATTCATGGCGATAAGCGAAGGAGACTTGTACCGATATGCACTTTTGCACGGGCACGTCGTTTCCTTGTTAGTGGTGGCATGGCTTTTCTTGCCCATGTTGTTGATACTCGTGATGAGCCACCAACCATTCGTGAAATCCCTGTGGTTAATGAATCTGAAGACGTTTTTCCGGATGAGTTACCGGGTGTTCCGGCGGAAAGACAAGTTGAGTTTCGTATTGAGTTGGTTCCGGGAGCTACTCCCATTGCTAAAACTCCTTATCGTTTAGCACCAACGGAAATGCAAGAGTTGTTAAATCAAACCCAAGAGTTGCTCGAGAAGGATTTTATTCGACCGAGTGCTTCGCCATGGGGTGCTCCGGTGTTATTTGTGAAGAAGAAAGATGGTAGTATGCGTATGTGCATTGATTACCGTGAGTTGAATAAAGTGACGATCAAGAATCGTTATCCATTACCTAGGATTGACGATTTATTTGATCAACTTCAAGGTGCAACGTATTTCTCTAAGATCGACCTACGGTCCGGCTATCACCAAATGCGGGTCCGTGAGGAAGACATAGAGAAAACGGCTTTTCGAACGCGTTACGGGCATTATGAGTTTGTAGTTATGCCCTTTGGTCTTACGAATGCACCGGCGGCATTCATGGATCTTATGAACCGAGTGTGCCAACCTATGTTGGACAAGTCGGTAATAGTGTTCATTGACGACATACTAGTCTACTCGAAAAGTATGAACGAACATGAACATCATTTGCGTGAAGTATTGAAGACGCTACGAAAGGAGAAGTTGTATGCAAAGTTCTCCAAATGTGAATTTTGGCTAAGGGAAGTTCAATTCCTTGGTCATATTGTGAACGAAAACGGTATTCAAGTAGATCCGGGGAAGATCGAAACGATGAAGAGTTGGGGACGACCGACTACGCCTACGGAAATCCGAAGTTTTCTCGGATTGGCCGGTTATTATCGTCGGTTTATCCAAGATTTTTCTAAGATCGCTTCTTCGTTGACGAAATTGACAAGGAAGAATGCGAGGTTTGGTTGGGAGAATGAGCAAGAAATTGCTTTTCAATTGTTAAAAGAGAAGTTGTGTCAAGCTCCGGTGTTAGTGTTACCGGAAGGTGTTGAAGACATGGTGGTTTATTGTGATGCTTCCTTAAATGGTCTCGGGTGTGTTCTAATGCAAAGAGGTAAAGTCATCGCTTATGCCTCTCGACAATTAAAGGAACATGAAACAAGGTATCCGACTCATGATCTTGAGTTGGCGGCGGTAGTGCATGTGTTGAAAATTTGGCGCCATTACTTGTATGGTGTCAAGTGTACGATTTATTCGGATCATAAGAGTTTGAAACATCTCTTTAATCAACGAGATTTGAATTATCGCCAACGTAGGTGGATGGATGTGGTGAAAGACTACGATTGTGAAATACTTTATCATCCGGGTAAGGCGAATGTGGTCGCGGATGCGTTGAGTCGAAAGAGTCAACATCCGGCGATAAAAGTGGGGTCGTTACGTTTGATTATTACCAACGATTTTCTTGAAAAGCTTGGTGAGATTCAAATAGAGGCTTATGTTCACAACAAGCATACGGAGCGAATCGTGGGCCAATCGGAGTTTATTACTATGGGTCCGCGTGGTTTGTTGTCTTTTCAAGGAAGGGTGTGGGTGCCTAAGATGGGTGATTACCGACGAGTGCTACTAGATGAAGCACATAAGTCAAAATATTCCATTCATCCGGGCGCGACGAAAATGTATCTTGACTTGAAGAAAGATTATTGGTGGCCGGGCATGAAGCGCGATGTTGTGAAGTATGTTGAGCAATGCGTCACGTGTTTGCAAGTAAAAGCCGAACACCAAAAGCCGTATGGTAAATTGCAACCGTTAGAAATCCCGAAATGGAAATGGGAGCACATTACCATGGATTTCATTACAAAGTTACCTAAAACGGCGAGAACCCAATTCGATTCGATTTGGGTTATAGTTGACCGATTGACAAAGAGCGCTTTGTTTCTTCCCATTAAAGAAGCGATATCGTCGGAGACCTTGGCAAAGTTGTTTATCAAGGAAGTGGTCTCGCAACATGGGGTTCCTATATCTATTATTTCGGATCGAGATACCCGTTTTACATCTCGGTTTTGGGAAAAGTTTCATGAAGATATGGGTACGCAATTGAAGTTGAGCACGGCGTATCATCCTCAAACGGACGGTCAAACCGAACGTACGAATCAAACTTTGGAAGATATGCTACGAGCGTGCATCATTGACTTCGGTGGTAGTTGGGATGAGCATTTGCCTTTGGTGGAATTCTCGTACAATAATAGTTATCATACTAGTATCGGGATGCCACCTTACGAAATGCTTTATGGGCGTAGGTGTCGAACTCCCGTTTGTTGGGGAGAAGTGGGTCAAAGAGAGATCGGGAGTACCGATTTGGTTTTAGAGACCAATAGCAAGATCGATTTAATTCGGGAACATTTGAAGAAGGCTCAAGATAGGCAAAAGTCGTATGCCGATAGACGTAGGCGATTGATTGAGTTCCAAGAAGGCGATATGGTGATGCTTAAGGTTTCGCCATGGAAGGGTATTATTCGATTTCGAAAACGGGGAAAGTTAGCTCCTCGGTTTATTGGTCCCTTTAAAGTTTTAGCTCGTGTTGGTGAAGTCGCGTATCGTTTGGAATTACCCGAAGAGCTTGCGGGGATTCATAATACATTTCATGTTTCCCATCTCCATAAGTGTCTTGCGGATGATTCATCATGGGTGCCGTTAGACGAAATTGAGCTAAACAATAAGTTAGAGTATATTGAGGAGCCAATTGCCATACTCGATGAGAAGGTCAAAAGGTTGAGGCATAAAGAGGTTAGGACTTTTAAAGTTCAATGGCGTCGTAGTAAGGGTTCCGAGTTTACTTGGGAGCCCGAAGAATTCGTGTTGGTTTATCTTCCCTCTTGTCATGCGGCTTGGATTGCGAGGACGCAATCCGAATAAGTGGGGGAGAGTTGTAAGACCCTAACCAGTTTGTACAGCAGTGTAAATATGTTACTTAGAGTGTGGGTGATGTTGTGCTGTTAAACTGTAACAGACTGAAACCCGGGCTAGTTGTAAGTTGTCTATTTTTGCCTTTAGGGTTTGTGCTTAGTCTTCAGTGCTTTTTATTTTAATTATTTTATTAGTATTTTAATATAATTGTGTTGTGACCAGTTTGTGACAAGGGTCCCAGAACAGGTTTGTTTATTTTATTTGGACCTCGTTTGGGTTACCTAATCTTGTGCGAAAGATATCAGATAACTGGTAAATACCCGTGTGTTGTGGGGTATGAGGTTTTAACCCCAAATTAAGTGTGAGACCAGCTAATTTCCTCTCAATTGCTCCTGAACCTTCCTCTCACTCACTCTCACCTAACTTCACCTCCTTCAAACAACCCTAAATCATTTGATCTCGAATTAAAGCTTGATTTTGGTGTCAAATCGTTCATTATGTTGTTGTGATTCTAACAAGGTAAAGTTTATCTGATTTCGTGATCAAATCATTGTCAAAATGGGTGTTTTAGTCAAGTTTTATGAAAGTGGGTTTTGATGTCCAAATTGGTTCAATTTGTTGTTGTTTGTTCATAAAAGTTGTGGGTTTATGTTTCTAAATGTTTAGTGTAAAAGATGTAACCAGTTTTGAGGTCAAAAACGTGTCCAAAGTTGAGATTTGGTGATTTTGGGTTGAAACCCGTCACTTTGCTGCTGTTGCAGCTGATGAACTACCTTCGGCCGATGGTCGTTGACCATCGACCGATGGTGAGGACGATCGGCCGATGGACGAGACCATCGACCGATGGTGTATGATTTCTGACCAGCGGATGTAATTTTGACGATCGGCCGATTGGGGGAGACCATCGACCGATGGAGTGTTGACGATCGGCCGATGGATGGGACCATCGACCGATGGTCTTAGACAGTGAAAATTTTACTAAGTGTTGATTTATAGCCGTTATGCTGTCCGTGTATTTTTAAGATTTTCAGGATGTAAATTTTGAAAGTGCATAAGTGTTAAGCATGAAAATTTTAGCGGACGCATTTTTTTACAAATTTGCTATAATTCGCTGTCAGTGTGTCTAATCTTGATGGGAACACTATTCTAACTTGGTTTTTGCTGTTCTCAGGAGAAAAGGACAAGGAGGAAGCTCAGAAATAATAACTGAGCAGTTGCTGGTAATTGGTGAGTGGGTCTATCTACGGATAGAGTTTAAGTAGCATATCATGCTACTGTGGTTGACTCTTTTACCATGCATAGTGTAGGAATTGTTATGATAGAATAATATAGTTTTCCTGATGTTGTATGTGAATTATGTGTACACTGTGTGAATGGCACCAGTCGGGCCTAGGGAGACTGGGGACTCGAGACTGTGCCTAGGAGAGGTTAGAGTCCGTATGAGGTCAACCGTGCCTAGGAGAGGTTGGGTCCATAGGCTACTGATTGTGGAGTATAGTGTGAACGATACATCCCCTGCATTTGGATAACTATACTGTGAATTGAGTAGCAGGGACTATCGGTAGACTCAGGCCCGATCAGCTGAGAGTCGTGTGCTCGTACAAGCCGCCGATCCTCGTATTGTCTTATCGTATGCTAGTTGGTGGTTAGTATGTATTGTTGTTTGTATATAGCTTGTGTGTGGCTTAAGCTATATCTGTTAGATAGATTCCATTCACTTAGCGGTGCGCTAATTCCCCCACATATTCTCCCCTTGCAGGTTTAGGTACTGCTAGTCGGGATGGGTGTTGATGCAGAAGACATATTTGACAACCCAACTCTGATGTGGACTTTTGTATAAATAATGTTTTGTAATAACGTAACACCGTTGTGTAAACTTAAATGTAATTACACAGATTAATGTAATGACGTGACATATATAGTGTTTGTAAATAAAGTCTTCCGCTGTGTGTTTAAAAAAAAAAAAATGGCCGGTGTTACATAAATAGAAGTCACTGAGTGAGCTGAGCCTAGTGCGCGCCGCGCACACTAAAGGGAGCGCGCCGCGCACCCCTTACTGTAGCCGGGTTCCAGCTTTTTAAATCAGATATTTTGATGGGCATTTTGGTAAATTCACTTATGGACGGGTTAGAGACAGATAGGTCAGTTTGTGCACCATTACTCCATAATCAACAACCTTATCACTTTAACTTTGATTCTAGAGAGAGATTGTGATTTTTGAGAGAGAAAGCTTAAATCCAAGAGGAAGGAGCTTGTTTTGGGTTAAAGTTCAAACATTAAAGTCGTTCATCTTATCTCTAGCTTCGTTGTGGTGGTTGTGGTATGTTCTAATTTTATTTTCCTTACTTTGATTTAGTGTAAGGGTTAGGGTTTGAGTAAATGATGAACACAAAACCCATTATTGGTGATTTTGGGTGTTCTTGGGTAAAATTGAGTCTTGAATACTAATTGGTGACTAGTCTAGGGTTTCAAAGTATTAAATGATGTTTATGAACCCTAATTGGTGAGTTAATTGCTAACACACCTAGTTATTTAGTAAATGGGCGTTGGTTAGTTAGTGGATGACCCGAAAAGGGTGTGTTGTCTTAAAATGGTTATTTGGGTAATAAATTGATCTAGTTTGGGAAGATGGGTATGAATTACCTTAATTATGTATTAGTTGGTGTTGTTGGACCTTAATCACTAGCTTTAAAGTGATTAGTGGTGGTCTTGACTTTAATTGGGCGGTTTTGGTATAAATGGGCGATTTAATACATTAAGTCATTAAATGCTCATGTGCAAGTGTTAGTATTGAGTCCACTTAGCTTGTGTGTTGATCAAGTACTTATTATATTAGGTACTTTGCTTTGAAGCTTGTGGAGGTTGAAATCGTCATCTAATTGTTAAGGTGAGTGGAATAATTATATACGTATGTATATAATGTATCTATTTGTTGTAGCGTGAAAGGTGTAGTGTCGAGGTGTTAAGACACCACGTTTCACGTGAAGAGTGTAGCATCGAGGTGTTAAGATGCCACTCGGGTGTAGCATCGAGGTGTTAAGATGCCACCTAGGAGTGTAGTGTCGAGGTGTTAAGACACCACTCCGTAGAATAATGAGTGAAGCATCGAGGTGTTAAGATGCCACTCGGGGTGAAGTGCCGAGGTGTTAAGGTGCCACCCTAGGGGTTAGTGGTGCGAGGTGTTAAGTGCCCTAACGGATGTTATGAACACCGATGGCGTTTTCGCGAGCGCCGTTCCCTTGTACTATTGGTCGACCATGGTTACTTGTGTTGTAAGCATATTATATCATTTCGAGTTATATTATTATGCGGTTGTTGCTAGCTTGTGGTATTGGAGATTATAGCTTGTTAATGTGACGATAAGCTAATTGTGTTGCTAGCATGTTTGCGGTTTGTGTAAGTGCATGCAAGTAGGTATAATTATATATGTATTCGTATAATTATTGCATTCACTAAGCTTTGCTTACCCTCTCGTTGTTTACCATTTTTATAGGTTCGGTTTTGGACAAGGGTAAGGGCATCGTATTGGACTAGAGATCCCGCTTGATGCTAGGGGTCGCTTTTGGCTTTAGTAGCTGTGACGATCGGTCCAAATCCATATGGACGAACACGTCATTCATTGATTTCATTGCGAGGTATTTGACCTCTATGATACGTTTTGTAAACATTGCATTCTTTTGAAAAGGCACACCATAAATGAATATTTAAATCAAAGGTTTTCGACATCTAATGATTTCTACATATAGACAATCACCATAAATAATAGTTTACAACAGTACTTCCATTGACAGTACAGTCAAAATAAGATACATGGTGATGATTTGGTGAATGCAACGTTTCCTTGAAAAATATGTCATGCAAGACTCCATGCACATAGCTTGTCTAACATCTAAGCAAACAGCGGAAGACTTCTAGGAAACCTGAGAATAAACATGCTAACAAGTGTCAACACAAAGGTTGGTGAGTTCATAGTTTTAGTGTTTCGTATAATCTGTATATAAAAGTGGATCACAAGATTTTAGTTGTTTCATCCAGAAATGTTTATCAAAATATTCTACGAAATTGAGCACCCTGGTAACTAAACTTTAACGTATATATAATTTGTACCCTTTGTATAATCATCTTAATAATACACGCAAACCAACGTGTACGCTTCTCAAATAGCATACGTCCGTTAAAAGGCTAGTGCTCTAGCTCGGACGGGGATATCAAGCCCTATGGATCCATATACTACTACTCGCGCCCACCAGTTCTTATAACTGGCAGTTAACAGTTACCAAAGCTAAGGGATTTTCGGTTCAAACTCAGTGTAGAATTTAGTATGTACTTGTATCCATTGTGTTTAAAATAAAGTGCATGTATTCTCAGCCCAAAAATATATATTGCAAAAGCAATTAAAAAGGGAGCAAATGAAACTCACGCATATAAATATTGTAAATCAGTTAATAAAGCATTTGCATGTATTCTCAGCCCAAAAATGTAAAGGGTAAAAGGGATCTTATGAAACTCACACAAAATCAGTTTTAGTATTTGTATCCATTTAGTAAAACAGTTTATAAAACTGCGCATGTATTCTCAGCCCAAAAATGTAGTGAGTAAAAGGGATCATATGAAACTCACAGTTTAATATTGATATACATTATTGCAGGAAAGCACGTAGACGCATCGGAGATGATAAACACGAGGTTGGATTCACAAAAATACCCCCGAACATTACCCATAATTTCCTTGGCAATAACCCATATTTTCCTTAGCTCTAGCTCGCTCGGAAACTCGTTTTGAAAATTACTTGGACATCACTCCGTCGTAATATTTTTTTGTACATTATTATTTTTGTATCGCAAAAATAATAACACTAATAATAAAAAAAAAAAAAATAATAAGATTAATAATAATCTTATTAATAATAATAATAATAATAATAATAATAATAATAATAATAATAATAATAATAATAATAATAAATAATATTACGGAGTATATATATATTTGTGTATGTGTGTGATTTAAATCGAGCGAAAACACTGAAATTTATAGATGTGGCCTGAAATCTGGAGTCATGCGACTCGCATGGAAATGGCCTTCTGGCCATGCGACTCGCATGAGGACCAGGGACAGCTCACATTGTTTTGGCTCCTAGCTTGTCGACATAATATAAAATAAATATAAATATAATATATATAATTTAAATTAATTAATTATATATTATATTAAATTCACGTGCATAGTTGACTTGTAATTTTTGTTCCGATAAGTCGTACGTTGTCACTCGACTTATGTCCCGGTTCCGGTTTTTCGAACGCCCTTTCGTACGCTGAGAAAACTTGTACTTTACGTTTCGTGAATCGTACCTTTGTCAAAATATAGTCTTAAATCATCCATAAAATATACCACTGTAGCAAAGTTACTGTAGAAAAGTCAATTTTTACTGTAGCAATTTAACTGTAGCAAAGTCAATTTCACTGTAGCAAATAGTGATTTTCAAAAACACTGTAGCATTTTGGGTACTGTAGCAATTTGAAATGTTACTATCGTTTACTAAATAACTTGAAATTATATATATGTATATATCTTTTTAATATATATAAATCAGTTTTTTTTTAAATACACATTGGAAGTTATTTATAAATAAATTTTAATAATAAATATTTCAACTTATCATATATATTCAAATAGATATTTAAACCAATAAGTTTAATGTACGGTATCAAATAATTAATACATTGTTACCTTTTCAAGTTATAGTATATATGTATCTATTTACATATAATTGTTCGCGAATCGTCGAAAACAACCGAAAGGTATTTAAATATATAAAAGTAGTTCAAAAATTTTGAGATTCAGTTTTACAGACTTTGCTTATCGTGTCGAAAATGTTAATCATACAAAGATTAAGTTTAAATTTGGTCAGAAATTTCCGGGTCATCACAGTAGCTCTTGGAGTTTGACCGGTAGTTGGGTAGTTTAATCCCAAACGCCATGCTCATTGTGTAATTTGGAACTTAAACTTTTTGGTGGTCGAAACTCTAAACTTGTATTAAACTTGTATTTTGGGTCGTGTGGGCCCCGCTTGTAAAACATCATTTTTATGTTTGATTCGTGTGAGTTTTACATATATGAGTTTGTTGTGAAAAGCGTTCGGTCTAAAAGTGTCGGGAAGTCGAAGATCTTTTCGCGAAAAATGGACATTTTGGTCAGAACTGTCTCAGGCCTTGTGCGCGCCGCGCATAGGCAGTGGTGCGCGCCGCGCACCCTCCAGATCAGTTTTAAATTTTTTTTATTCCGCGTTTTTGGTTGGTTAACGGGTTGGGTTGTTACAACAAGTAATTACGAAGGCGGTGCAAAAAGAATCAAGAGAATCGAAGCTAAAACGAAGATTCTAGAGCAAAAATGGTGAAAGACAGGAAATCAAGTTACGATCCAGGGAATCAAGGCTGACCAGCATCAAATCCGGCCTGCCATACGGGCTGCCATACGGCCTGCCTGTATGGATACGGCCTGCCAAATACGCCCCAACACACGGCCCACCATACGGTCTGCCAGCAATACGGCCTGCCAAATACGCCCCACCATACGGCCTGCCATGGGGCCTGCCAGGCGTATTCTGGCAAATTCCAAGTCTATTTAAAGAGTCTTTGTCATTCATTCCAACACACACTTCAATTCACTTCTTTCTCTCTCTTGTACAATATTAGTCATACTCTCAAGGCCTTCGACTCCGTGCGGGAAACCTAGTACCCGGAGAAGAACGCCGAAGATTGTATTAGGAGCGGTCTGGAGTCTTGAAGTTGTCACTTTTGTATTCGGAACTCGTTTAATCTACTGGTACTTCTATCCTTTATCTTATATAACGTTTTATGATATTGTTGCCATGATTAGCGAGTAGTTATCTTTAGTGTATGCTATGATGTAAGCAGTTATAATGCCAAAATAATATTATGGTTTGTGTATGATGTCGAAATACTTTCCGATTATGCTTTAAACTCAATCGCTTTTCCAACTAATAGAATGTAGTTATAGGCTATGTTATTGGGAAGTCGTGAACCCCGATTCAGAGTACACTATATGTGTCACCCCTTGGTAATAGAAGTCTATCGGATACAACGTAAGATCGACCGAGGCACACCGGTTGTAGTAAGTCTATCGAGCTTTGGATTCTGACTGAGGACTCTTTCGTAGTGAAACATCTGACTAGACCCTTAGTACATTGTCGGTCCTAGACCATGCTAGTGTAGTCACCAAGCATATACACTTCGTACGTGCACGCTGAAGCACAGCGGTTGTTGTAAGCTGTACCTCTGCTATGTAAGGCTATGGAACACGGTTAGTGTTGACCAGTACACTGCACCATAATGCGGTCTCAAGCATTGCACCCCGCTTGAGGGATTCTTAGTTAATTAAGGAAATGTTTGTTTAGACACATACAGGATTGGACCGTTAGGATAACCGAACGTGTTCATGGAAGTCAACTTGACTTGGCCATGGTGTTCTTTATGGTTGAACTCTTTTTAAGGACCTAACTATCTTTTACCAATCATTAATGAAAGCATTGAAACACATCACGTCTCTCGAATATGGTAAACCATGTATTCTATTATGCTTAAGAAAGTTTAGACCATTTTGGAATGTTAATACGACACCCAACCGAGTCGCTCAATTGGATGAGCCATCTGAAATTGTATGCCTGTAGTCAGACTGCACGGGCGTCGGGGGTAAGGGACGTTGCTGTCTATTCAGAATCTTCAAGCCTAACGCAGTACCCAGTGACATGTCTTATGACAGGGGCGTTTAGGACTAGTGTAATGAATACAAGGCCTCTGCCTATTCATGAGCCAGCATTCCATAATCTCGGCAACATAACTGTCGAAATCATAGTATGCACTTACTTTAACCTTATCTGAATTACAAATTTTATCGCATTTACTTTACCTGTCTTATAAACTAGAAAATCCCAAAATAAACATTCACTACTCCCTAACTATCTTAGGCTAAAATATAGGTTCGATGTTACTGATATCTCAAAAATATGACTCTAAGTCATACTTCCCTTACATATAAGGAGTAGTAAGATTTAGGCCCCGCTAAATATAAATTTAAAACAGTACCCTCTCCCACGAGTGGCTGATCCTGGCGAGCCGCGGCCTGACGACACCGCGCAATTAAAAACCGTCCGTTTCGGCCATATCAATAAGCAAAGTCTGTAATGTTAAAATCTCAAAAACTTTGAACTGTGTTCATGTATTCATTTACCCATCGACTGCTCTTGACGATTCACGAACAATTATGTGTAAAACGACCCGGATTTTTCCGTTAATATATATGAGATTAATATTTACACAATTAAATGTTTCCAACATGTTAAACAATCAAACTTGTTAAGACTTGATTAATTGAAACGGAATTTATGTAAACATTTGACCACCCTTTTATTCTTACGATTCACGAACGTCATAACTTGTATTAATTATATATATATATATATATATATATATATATATATATATATACATATACATATATATATATATATATATATATATACATATATATATATATATACATATATACATATATATATATATATACATATATACATATATATATATATATATACATACATATATATATATATATACATATATATATATACATACATATATATATATACATATATATATATATATATATATATATATATATATATATATATATATATATATATATATATATAGATTTAACTTGAAAATATGATAATTAAATATCTCATTAAGTATATTAACAAAGTATTATATATATATTTTCATACTACTAATTTAAAGAGTTTTGAACAATATATATGTTACTATTTAAACGACGTAATTAACTTATGTTAAAATGTATTTACATATAAAGTATTACGAGTGTAAATACATCCTTACAAGTATTAAATACACTTTATAATATACCAATACATATAAAGGATAGTTATACTCGTATTTTCGTTCAATTTCCTCAAGAATTCTACTCGCATTCATACGGTATTTTTACCCGTATTATACACAGCTTCTAGAAGTATTTACTATTGGTATATACCAATAGAAATCTGCAATTATTTGTGTAATATGTCATCCGTGACCTAATCAATTTAATATGTCATCCATGACTTAATACATTTTAACTTATCTTTGATATTTTCACTAAAAACCAAATTTTCAAGCCTATAAATAAGCACCATTTCTAACTCATTTTTACACATTCATTTTCCAAATTTTACTTCCAATTTTCACACACACTTGCAAGAACTCTCTCAAGTTTTGTTCTACTACTTCTTTCCAGCAATTTTACATTCTAAACTTGAGGTAAAAACTCTACTTCAACTCTTGTTCAATTCATATGTTTATAGCTATCTATATAAGAGTTTATAAACTAGAACATAGTTTAGTTGATTCTAAACTTGTTTGAAGAACTAATCTAATCTTTCTAACTTAACTCTAATAACACTTATTTATATGTATTATGATATTATATTAAGTTAATATAAGAACTTATAACTTGTACATATGAAGAACACCTTGAAACTTAACATATATCGTTTAATCTCCATTCGATAAAAAGCGGGCTGTTTTGGGTTGGGAATTAAAAAACCTATCTTAGACTTCGAGTTCGAGGCTAAGACTTTGGAAATATGTTAATGTATATAAATAAGACTTCTAGTATTTTTTTCATGATTTTAGACAAAGTGAAAGTATTTTATCAAAAATCATATATTGGGTGGGTGCTGGGATTCTTCCAAATCTGTCCACCGGCACAAAAATAGGGTAAAACTCTGAATATTAATACATGGGCTAAACTTTTCGAATTGTTTTTGAAAAATTAACTTCTTAAGGAATCTATTGCAATTTGATTCACTTTAAACGGAGTTGTAATGAATATTTGGCGAGCAAAACAAAATCTGCTAAAATTAACGTTGTATGGACGAAATTTATATTGTAAAAACTATATTAACCATATCCTTGCTAACTTTTTATATATCCTATATATATTTGGACATGTTATCATTAGTATAACAAAATATTATAATCTTAGTTAATTCCGAGATTGTATATATATATATATATATATATATATATATATATATATATATATATATATATATATATATAATAATCTTGGTACATTCCATGACAATAAGTATACAATACGTTTTGATAAATCCTAAGACAATAAGTATACAATGCGTTTTGATAAATTCTAAGACAATATGTATACAATACGTCTCTGGGTTGATGCAAAGACAATACGTATACAATACGTCGTGGGGTAATTCTAAGATTATATATATACCGATTATTGAACTGTTGGACATTTCAGACTATTTTGGACTACTAACAAAGGACTACTAACATAAAAATGTTAAAAATTAATATATAAGTATTCTATGAACTTGTTTTATTTTATTCACATGTCGTATTATTATCTGAATAATTATTATTGTTATAGGTTCGTGAATCCAAGGACGACGACCATATTTTTAATAAGTTGAAAACTTATTATTAATATAATTTTACTACCGTGAGTATATAGTCCCATTTTTAAACTCTAAACATATTTTGGGATGAGAATACATGCATTTTATGTTTTACGCCATGGACACAAGTACTTAAAATATATTATACGTTGAGTTGTACCACCTTGCATATCTTCCCTAATAGCTTGGTAACTAATATTTACATGTTGTAAGAACAATCCTATTGATAGATCTATCGGGTTTGACAACCCCAACCGGGCTAGTCGCTCTAGTATCGTAAACGGTTGCATAGTACTTCGTTTTTACTACACTTGGTACAGTGTAGGGAGATTTCATAATAAATGGAATATGCTACATTTATGGTTAAGTATAGTTGCCGAAGCGCTCAACAACTTATAGAATATCTTTATTGAAATATTTATAACTATGAAATCTTGTGGTCTATATTTATATCGATGCTAAACCTATATATCTCACCAACCTTTGTGTTGACTGTTTAAGCATGTTTATTCTCAGGTCCTTAATAAAGTTTTCCGCTGTTGCATTATCTGAGCAAGCTGTGCATGGAGTCTCTTGCTTTTGTTTAAATGAAGTGTTGCATTCAATAAAACCTTTATCATATATTATATTTGACTGTTATGTCATGTGTGTAGTATTTGGTAATCGATGTATCATGGGGATTATTTCTTAAATAATCGCCCACTTGTTTAAAACATGCATTAATGGTGTGCTTTTTATGAAACGAATGCAATATTTTTCTAAAACGTATCATATAGAGGTCAAATACCTCGTTATGGGACCAATGAATAACGTACTGCATTTATAGTAATATGGACGGGATGTTTCAGAGTAACATTAATGCATCCAGTGTTGTGTAATAAACGATCTTGTTCACGTATTTATAGATGTTAGGAGGGAATGATGATGTGACATATGTCCCTTTCATGGTTGTAACGAACTTTGCCAATCCCGAGGGGTGACGTGGCACCTGTCCCTTTCATGGGAATAATCGAGCAGATCCTAACAAACTTTCCTAGATTCGTGGGCTGACGTGGCATGTAACTTGCTTGCATGCTTGTTCTGGGATGAAGTGTCTGTTCCATGACATTGCGCTTTCTCCGGGACGGCGTGCTTGTCCCGGGAAGGCGTCTTTATGTCGGGTTGGAATACCGAATCAGGAAGTGGTGACAGTACCGGTGGCGTGTTGGTTCTGGCTAAGGCATCACGGTGCTCTCAGTCCAACCGGGAAGGTTTTGCTTTCTACTTATTCCGAGTGCTTCTTCACGGTTATAATCGTCATGACTGGCTACATGATGCTGGTTACGTGTATGCCATCCGGCTGAGTTTTTGTATGATGTTCCCGACTAGCCGTTCGTCGTGGTAAAGTTGCTGAGATGATGCCGGATGATCGTTGGGAAAGGGTCCTTCTTCCGGGACGAACGGTGCCGGGTAAGATCCTAGCCGGGATGCTTATTTGTTTTGAGACAGATCATTATGCGTATCATTAATTGGCGGATTGTGTTCCGGGTACAACGTGTTTAATATCGGGTAATGAAGTTTTGGCAAACCCAGATGCCGTTTGTGGTGTTGAAGTGGATTGACACGTTGGTTTTTTTAGGGTCTTGAGAATGAAGGTTCGCTCCCTCCTCCCGTGCCGGGAGTTAGGATTGGTAGTTCTTTGACAAAGGTTTCATCTTATGAGATTAAAAATCAGGCGGACAAGTTATTTAATCGATCGAAGTTGGATAGTATGGTTATTAAGTCGATCATAAAAACTCGAAACGATAAAGAGGTTGTTAGATAACTTGTGATCGGTTTGTTGTTTTTTATGTTGTTTGACATTTGTTATTTATATGTGGATTATTGTTTTGATTTTTTTACTGTGTTTCGGGATCGGTTTAGTGGTCTGGTTGCACAAGGCTCTGACTTAGTTACCTTTTGCTATTTGGTTAGTGTTAGAGATTGTTTGCAGTTTTCGAGCCTTGCAACATTTTTGTTTCGATTGTATCGATGAAAAGACTTTGTTTTAATGTTATGTTATTTTAGGAAGAAAAAAAATATCATTAAAGTGAGGACATATAACTATTTGGCATAGCTAACCACATGGTTTAAAAAAACGGTCGCCTCGTATGCCTTGAGGCGCGCCTCAATGCGATTTTCGAATATTCCGTTTTGAAACGGCCGCCTCAAAGGCCAATTAAAACTAAAACGTACGCCTCAAATGGAAGAGGCGGTTCGATTTTGGTACGCCTCACAGGTAAGTGAAAAACGTACGCCTCATGTTCACAGCCGGTCAACGGCGGTCAAACAGCATTTAACGGTGTCGGAAAACTTAGGTGTTGCCGGAATCGAGTAAAGATGAGGAAGGAGAACACGAAAATCAAATAGAAGAGAAGATATGAAGAAAAAAAAATTGAAACCTGTAAAATCCGGTGACCGGAGTTGGGGCTTTTGTTCTTGGAAGAATATTTCGTTAGGCATGGGTTATTGAAGCATCCCAAAATCAGACATAATTTAATGAATTCTTTGAGGTACTTGTCTGGTACTCATGATATCAATGGAAGAGAAAAGAAGGAGAATGATCTTTTTAGATCATCATAATAATGATAATGATGATGATGATAATATGTATAATAATAAAGAAAGAGAAAAGAAGGAAACAAGTGATCTTTCTATATTAGTGTTGTCTGGTAGATATTTTAAGTACGTTGTATTTATTTATTTTTTTCTTTTATCAAAGAACAATAATAGCCCCTCAACTTTTATCAAACTTTAATACCAAGAACAAACTAGATATGAACTCTTAAACCTTTAATTAAATGACATTAACAGCCCCTGTTAATTTTTTTTTATGTATTTTTTAACTCCGCCTCGAACGTACGCCTCGGTTCGCCTCAAGGCGTACGCCTCGCCTCACAGAAGGGAAACGCCTCGAGGCACGTTTCCGTTTTTTAAAACCTTGGATCACATTTAACATAATGAGCATTTTTAGTAGAATCCAAGCATACATGCTAAAGGTAACAACAAAAAAGTGAGAAAATAAGTTGAATCAAGTATGATTGTTAACTTCAACATTGTGTAATTGACTTACAAATGGAAAAAGAAAATAAAAGAGAAAAATGTAAAGATAAAAAAAATGCTAATACGATTCATGTGGTTGTAGATTAAGAACAAAGAGACAACACTCAAGTCTCTATAACTTCCAACAATCTGTAAATTGTTTTCATATTTTCCTTTTTTTCTCTCACATGAGCCTAGCTTACATCTCGATTTTTATCGAGTTAAAACTTTATGCTTTAGTTGTAAAAGACAAGACAATTTGTATAATCGTGCTATGTTCCGGTAGATATTTTCAGTCTTGCCCTTCTCAGTAATAGCAATTTATATCTATCAGTATATGTACTCGTGCACAAAATAAAACCCCATTAACATTTAAAACAAACATGTCAATATTAGCGAGTTCTTTTCGGAGTCATTTCTTCAAACACTTGGCGTGCAATTCCTTTACATCAATCCGTACTACTCCAGTTGTTAGCCATGTTTCCACTTTTAAGTTAATTAGTTATACTAGATATTATTGCCCATCACGAAAGCTGAATGATTTCTTGAATTTGAGTTCAATTACTGCATCTTTCTCTACGTATTGTTCCGCTTCTGAAACTTCAACAACTGGTTCATATCTATCTGTAGATATACAATGTCATCAAGAACATGCTGTAAGTTGTATAATGCTACGGAGTATTACATAATCAAAAATTACACATTTTTATGGATACCGAACTCATTACTATTCATGGCGTTACTAAAAGTTATAATCTTGTTTTTATCAGGATATGCTTTCAGAAGCACTTTTATGTTTTGGTGCTGTTTCAACAAGTATGGTTGAACCAGACAGTTGTAGCTCTAAAAATGAGGTAAATTACAAAAAAAAAAAAAAATTTTATATTCATATATACTTAAATGCTTACTGTTAACCATATTTCACTTTGCAGGTTTCGATTGGTTCAATATTTACTGTATCTCATGATGTGCATCAGAGTATTGCGTTGGCAGCTGATTCAATAGGCTTGCAAGAAACACCTGTTTATAAAGTCACAATGGGTTACCAGTCCGATTGGATCGATAATGCTCGGGTTAGATTACTTTCCTATAACTTGTTTTATGCTAAAATGGTTAAATGCTTGAAAATTTATCAAACTTCATCTGAAATTATATTGTACGATATTGTCTATTATATATATCAAACTCGGTTTTTGATATTCTATGTATCCGTTGACCTCTTATCATGTAACCGGTATACTTTGCTGCCCTGTAAGACATATAAGTTGACATATCATTAAAAGTTGTACCACGTCACCGGTTTATTAGTTTAGAGGTCAGTATACACCACCAATAGTTGACATTTTCTTGCATACAACAGAACTTCCCTTTGTAGAAGACTTCTTCCGAATGGCATAATTGGGAGATTTCTACAGGTTAAGTTATTAAGGTGTTGTTTGATTTTAGTTTGCATATCTTATCATGCCTTATGTATGCACGCCCGCACACATTTTTAATGTAGTTGTTTGTTTTCAGAAGATATAAGATAAAATGATGTCTTGTTCAGTCTGCAAACTCGCAGACTTGGAAATGCTTCTTAGTGTTGCAGACAGGATTTAATTATTTTGCAGACATAAAAACAAACAGTCTTCACTATTCAACATACAATACAGACCTTTAGGTCACGTCTTCTCTACAGACATGGTCAACAGATCTTCGGACAAAAACATCTTAAAAAACAAATAGCACCCTACACACTTAAACCTTGTACTAAATTGCTTACGATTATCATATACATGTATACCAATACTCTTCTTTTTAATACTGTAAATATGTCTCGCATTTTGATTTTGTATTAATTTATGTTGCAGGGTTCTTTTCAACCCGTTAAAGTTATGGAAGGACTTTGGATTGTACCTGAGTGGTTAACTCCCCCGGTATGAATTGTTTTTTGTTTAAATGAAGAAAGATGGTTACGTTTGTATATGCAATTAGCGCGTATATGGCACCTATAAGGATGTTCTTATTGAATTGTGGTTAGTAATTTTAACAGGAACCTGAAGCAACAATTATAAGTCTAAATCCGGGTCTAGCCTTTGGAACCGGAGACCACCCGACAACCAAATTATGTCTATTGTTACTACACGGTTCAATCAAAGGTGGCGAAACGGTTTTGGATTATGGCACAGGTTCAGGGATTCTCGCAATTGCAGCACTTAAGGTACACTACTTTAATTACTTATTTAGAACATCTGTTACAGATTATTTGATCACGAGGTACAGTTTGGTGCAGCCTCATCAGTTGGGTTCGATATAGACTCTCAAGCAATATCAGCTGCACGTCATAACGCTTCATTGAACAATATAGGACCCGGGATATTGCAATTGCAGATTGTTCCTAGTAACATCAATCCTACGTCAACAGGCCAATGGCAAATGACGTTGAATGATGACGATGTAGAAGATCAGGATTTAAACGATGTGGAAATCATTGGTAAAAAGGAGATCTATGATGTCGTTGTTGCAAACATTCTTTTGAACCCATTATTAGATTTGGCTGATCATATAGTTTCTTATGCTAAGCCTGGTGGTGTAGTTGGTTTGTCTGGTATCATCTTGGAACAGGTACCTTTTTAACTGTTGAAAGATTCTTATGTAACAAGATTATTTTTGATCAAATTATGCGTCAACTGCTGAAATGTTTTAGGTACCAGCTGTTGTAGATCGATACTCGAGTCTTTTGGAAGGCATAACTGTGTCCGAAATTGATGACTGGGCTTGCATAAGTGGTACAAAGAGGAAGATGGCCAGCTGAAGAATTTTGTGTTCTGCTATACATATCCATCCATCACTGCAAAAACAGTTCTTATGTTTATAGCATTTTTTTGTTTTTCAATTTCGGTTATGTTGCAATTTTTGGAAGAATGCCTAAATTATAACTACTTTGTATTTTGCTATGAAATTATTCTACACCAAATTGTGATATTTCAAATTTTGTGTAAGGTTTTGATCGTTTCTTAGTATCATGTATCTGATCTGATATCCTATTCGGGTTACCTTTTTACTCCAGTGTATGCAGTCTACCCGAATCAATCAATGACCATTTTCAAACCCTTCCATTAAACACCACAAAATTTGAACCTAAAACCTCTTGCAAGGATTTAAGGCCTCAACTACTGGGCTCTTGGTAACCATGTACTTTATATAAAGATAATGCAAGTTAAGTATACATGTTCGTGTGATTCACAAAAACTTAATAAACAACAAAGTCTTGTGTAAAATTTGTAAAACACAAAATAACAAAAACATAAGCCTCGTTTGATCATCATACGCCTGAAGCTCTTTCGATTTTACCTTGCTTGTTGCGTGTCTTTATTATCAGTACAACAAGAGTGTAGAACACGAAGAAGAATGTCATACGGCCTATGCTACTCAAAACAGACGTATATATAACAAGTCAACGCTTCAGTTGCCTCCTAGCCAAAGCAGGAGCTCTAGTCGGAATGTAAACCTTGTAGCTTACCTGATATCAGACATCAAACAGATATAGTTTAAATACTAATTATTGTACCAAATGTGTGAATAAATAAACAGAAACAATTACAAAAGCTTCAGTCAGCAGTTCAATCCTACACAAAGTAGTCTGTACCATAAAGATTAGTTTTTCACTGCATGCGGCTGATGCATGTTTGCTGCTAAGATTATGTAAACTAACAATTGCACCATGTATCAAACTATATAAGTCAACATTTCAACAATAGTGGCTTAAAACTACAAGTAGACCAAGCAAACAAACACTTACCTGCACCATTTCACCACCCCTCATCACGGACATAGTCTTCTTCTCAAATTGTGAGCTATCAGTGGTTTCAGTTTGCTGCACCTTCGAGTTTCCCTCTTTAACAGAAGAAGCAGACGCGCTTGTTTCAGGCGCAGTATTTGACTTTTGGTCAACCTTAGTTTCTGTGCTACCACTAGTATTATCTTTATTAACAATACTTTCTGACGTCTCACTCACTGTCTCCTTTTCTACCCTACTAGCGGGAGATAAACGCGTTCTCTGTAATTTTGGTCGTGTGCCACTTTCAGTTGAACCCTTCTTCTCGATCACAGTCTTATTTTCTACTCGAGCACTCGGTATTTTCGGTGCAACCGGCTGTAATTCACTAGTGTGGGGTCCACTGTGACTTACGGCCGTTTCAACTTTCGCTGTAACTACAGAAGGATCTCTCCTCCATGTAAACCTACTCCTTGGGACTACTGGTTGTGATACAGGCGTCAAACTTTGACTTTGACCACGGTCAACCCTTGCACTGGTCAACTGTTTAACGCTACTTTGATCCCTACTATGCGTATCATCAACAGAAACTGCTGTTTTTGCTTTATTCCCACCTCGAAATTTACTTAAATTTTCTAAAGCTTTTTGTCTTAATATCAACTCCAACTTATCAACTTCCGATCCAGTCGCATCGCTCTTTTTTTCCTTGCTATCGTTAAGAACAGAAGTAGAGTTTACTTCGCTAATTACACTCGTTGGTATATTTTTCTCAGGCGAAACATTAGAACGATCGACTAATTCGTTACTATCATTGCTTTTACAAGACGGGTAATCATCATTATCATACACAATCTCTTCTTTAAGCTCATCTGTTTTCATATCAACCTCGTCGTCCTCTGACGGTTTCACAACAGTAATAACTGATTTTAACCGCCTCGAGTTGTTTTCCACCATCACTTTCTCAACGCTTACATCATCATCATAACTGTTGCTCGGTGATGAACTCCTTGTCCTACTTCGATCCTTATAACTTCTTTTTTTATGATCCTTTTTCTTTCCTCTGGACCTACCCCTCGACCTCATACGTGGGGCCCCTTCATCGCTACTGCTATCATCATCATCTTTACAAGTGGAACAGCTTTCAGAATCACTACTTGCAGAACTAATGTAAGCGTCTCTTTTCGACTTTTTCTTTTTCTTGATCGTCTTCTTTTTCATCTTTTTATCGCCTTTTTTCTTAGACCTTTTTCTCTTCTTCGAAGGGGGTGAATCTTCACCGCTACTATCTTCACTCAAAGACCTTCGTTTACTTCGTTTCTTACTACCCTTCACTTCACTACGAACACGAGAACGCGATCTTTTACTTTTATACTCACCATCCGAACTAGAAGACGAAAAAACCGATGAGGTAGACGATTCATCGTCAGAACTAGACGAAAAAGAATCATCATGACGTCGAAGCTTCTTCGATTCGTTTCTTCTACTTTTCTTTTTTCGATTAGCCTAACCACATTGTTAACCAACATAAGCATAATACAACATGAATCACCCTAAAACACATTCGATATAATCGCATCACCGCATATTCACAGTTTGACATATATCCTTTAATCATGCAATGATTAATTAAAGTTATGAACATTCACATTCACAATAAATTAATTCAATTGATTGAAATTTAAGAATGAAATAGTGACACAATGTGCAAAAGTGTCGAAAATTAGGCAAGAAACATAGAAACCCTAAAATTAAAAAATAAAAAAATTTGTATATATTTAACAAACCTCAGAGGAAAGCTTGAGACTTTTTTTCTTGGAGTATTTTCGTTTGGATGATGAACTAGTGCGCGCCATTAAAGCTATTAATTTCACTACTGATTTCACCTGCAATCTAAATATATAAACAACAGAAGAAAGATATATTTGTATAAAGATAATATTTTTGGGAAAAGGGAAAATTATTGATTAAGAAGGTTACAAAGCGATTATTAATGGATACAATTAGCAGAGATTATAAACAATAATAATAAAAATAAAAATCAAATTTTTCTATCTCACAATGTGCAGACGATCCACCAAACAACCAATTGGGGGAAAGAAAACAAGACCTGGCAAAGTATGTGAAAGTACATATAGGTTACTTTTCTTTGTTCAGTCCTCCGAGTTTATACCACATACATATACACACCCTTTATTTGTTTTGCCAAGGATAAAATCAGTTTCTGTTTGACCAACTTGTACCGGAAGAGCATAAAATAATCCACAATTAAATCTTTTCAAATTTAAACTTAGAATTCAAAAATAAAAGAATAAAGTCATTATGTTAAAATCTATCTATCTATCTATCTATATCTATATATACATTATATAAATCACGTGCGATTATGCTGAAGTGTCAATCCCTCATTAATTTTGACACATGTCATTTTATCGTTCTTTCCATATATTTAATTATTTCTCAAATAAGGAAAGTATTCATATTCTAAATAAAAAATACAATTACTTTAAATATTAAATTAAATAAATAAATAAAATAATATAAATATAAAAATGGAAGTAACAGGAGCAATAAAACTTTACTTTTGACGTTAACAAAAATATAAAATAATAATAATAATAAAATGATTTTTTGGTGGAACATTTTTTCCTGAAGTAATAATAATAATAATAAAATAATAATAATAATAATAATAATAATAATAATAATAATAATAATAATAATAATAATAAAATGATTATGCTGAAGTGTCAATCCCTCATTAATTTTGACACATGTCATTTTATTGTTCTTTCCAAATATTTAATTATTTCTCAAATAAGGAAAGTATTCATATTCTAAATAAAAAATACAATTACTTTAAATATTAAATTAAATAAATAAATAAAATAATATAAATATAAAAATGGAAGTAACAGGAGCAATAAAACTTTACTTTTGACGTTAACAAAAATATAAAATAATAATAATAATTTAAATTAGATAAGTAAATAAAATAATATAAATATAAAAGTTAATATTTGTAACGACCCGTCAAAATCGCTATTGACGCGGCACGTTAATCATTGATTCCACAGTGAGATTTTGACCTCTATATGATACGTTTTGATAAAATATTGCATTTATTAAAATAAGTGACTTTCTAAACATAGAAAGTTATAAACATGTGGGCGAGTGATTAGGTATAAGAAAAACCCCAAAATACATAAGTCTTTAATTTACATGTTGACATCACAGTCCAATTATTTATTACACAACGCAGTTTTATTTTGAATGCAATAAACTTTGTACAAAGCATGAGAGACTCCATGCAGGCAACAAGCACATCACAGCGGAAGCGGTCTAAGGACCTGAGAATAAAATATGCTAAAAAGTCAACACGAATGTTGGTGAGTTATAGGTTTAATTGCTCGAGTCATAAATATATAAAGATAGACCACAAGATTTCATCAAAACTTTATCAATAGATTCTACGTAACAGAGCACCCTGGTAACTAAACTTAACGCTATAGTGATAATTACCCCATTCGTTTTAATACACGCAAACCAACGTGTCTTAAACTCAAATAACATACGTCCGTTAAAAGGCTAGCGCTCTAGCTCGGACGGGGATGTCAAGCCCTATGGATCCATATACAATTATTCGCGCCCACCAGTCCATATCCTATGTACAGGCAGCTACTAGTTACCAAAGCTAAGGGATTTCCGGTTTAACTCAGTGTAGAATTTAGTATGTACTTGTGTCTTATTGCGTTTAAAATAAATTGCATGTATTCTCAGCCCAAAAATATTTAAAATATTTAAAAAAGGAGACTATAAACTCACGGTTCAATATTGAGATTCAATATTGTAGGCAAATTGCATAGACGTAATGATGGTAGACGACTGTATGGTTGGCCTTGGATTCAAGAACAATACCCCGAATAATACCCAATATTTCCTTAGCTTAAAACGGTTTGAAACCCGAATTAAAAACACCCTCGTATATACCTTATTATTATTAAACTTAAATTTAAAATTATAATTATAATATAAATATAAATATTGATTACAGAGAAAAGAAAAAAGTGTATATAATTCGTCGAGTAAACTGGCCTTTTATAGGCATGTTTTCTGATTTTGGTCCCCATGCGATCGCATGGGTTTTCAGTGCTTTTGCCATGCGATCGCATGGCGTTTTGTTTGCCAGTTCGTCGACATAATATTTTACTGTAGCAAATAGTGTTTTTGGTCCCCATGCGATCGCATGGGTTTTCAGTGCTTTTGCCATGCGATCGCATGGCTAGGCTGAACAGCTCATTTCTGCTTGTTTTCTAGTTCGTCGACATCAAATAGTGTTTACTGTAGCAAATAGTATTTACTGTAGCAAATAGTGTTTACTGTAGCAATTCACTGTAGCAAAGTCGTTTTCACTGTAGCACTGTAGCAAAATACGGTTTCATTGTAGGAAAGTCATTTTTTACTTGTACATATATATATATATACATACATATAATTGTTCATGAACCGTCGAGAGTAATCAAAGGTAATTGTATATATGAAACAGTTCTAAAATTTTGAGACTCAATCTAACAGGCTTTGTTTAACGTGTCAAAATAATAAATCGTATAGAGAATTGGTTTAAATAAGTCGAAATTTTTCGGGTCATCATAGTACCTCCCCGTTAAAGAAAATTTCGTCCCTAAATTTTGAGTAGTACCTGTTTCATGAGCGATATCAGTGAACAAATGTGGATACTTTTGCTTCATTTGATCTTCACGTTCCCGAGTAAACTCGGGTCCTCGTCTTGCGTTCCAACGAACTCTAACTATTGGTATTTTGCTTTGTTTTAATTGTTTGACCTCACGGTCCATGATTTCAATAGGTTCTTCGATAAAAGGAGTTTATCATTGATTCGTATTTCGTCAAGAGGAATTACGACATCCTCTTCAGCTAAACATTTCTTTAAATTTGACACGTGAAATGTGTCATGAACACTACTAAGTTCTTGCGGTAGCTTTAATCGATAAGCAACTGCTCCAATTCTTTCGGTGATTTCAAAGGGTCCTACATACCTAGGACTTAGCTTTCCTCGTTTACCGAATCGTACAACGCCTTTCCAGGGTGACACTTTCAACATGACTTTGTCGCCCACTTGAAATTCTAGCAGTTTTCTTCTTACATCAGCATAACTCTTTTGGCAACTCATGGCCGTTTTCAATCGCTGTTGTATTTGAATGATCTTGTCGGTGGTTTCATGAATAATTTCTGGTCCAGTAAGTTGTTTTTCTCCTACTTCACTCCAACAGATAGGAGATCTGCACTTTCTACCGTAAAGTGCTTCAAATGGCGCTGCGTTGATGCTCGTATGATAGCTATTATTGTATGAAAATTCTGTCAACGGTAAGTGTCGATCCCAACTGGTTCCAAAGTCAATCACGCATGCCCGTAACATGTCTTCCAATGTTTGTATTGTTCTTTCACTTTGACCATCTGTCTGTGGGTGATAAGCGGTGCTCATATCTAATCGAGTTCCCAATGCTTTTTGTAATGACTGCCAGAAACGTGATGTGAATCGGGTGTCGCGATCAGATATGATGGAGATAGGTACACCATGTCTGGAAACTACTTCCTTCAAATATAGGCGTGCTAATCTTTCCATACTGTCTGTCTCCTTTATTGGTAAGAAGTGAGCTGATTTAGTTAGACGATCAACTATCACCCAAATAGTATCATGACTACTTGCAGTCCTTGGCAATTTCGTAATGAAATCCATGGTTATTCTTTCCCATTTCCACTGCGGAATTTCCGGTTTTTGCAGTAATCCTGACGGCTTTTGGTGCTCAGCTTTGACCTTTGCACACGTCAAACATTTGCTTACATAAGTAGCAATTTATGTCTTCATATTAGGCCACCAATAGAACTTCTTGAGATCGTGGTACATTTTCCCATTTCCTGGGTGAATTGAGTACCTCTTTTTGTGTGCTTCATCTAGTACTAGTTGTCTTAGGTTACCATGTCTTGGTACCCATATCCTACCAGCAAAATACAGGGTTCCATCGGCTTTTACTTCAAGCTATTTTTCTAACCCTCTGCTCATTTCGCCTTTTTCATTTTCTTCTTTTAAAGCCTCTAACTGTGCTGCTTGAATTTGCTTTGTGCGATCAGTATGAATTGTAATGTTCAAAGCTCTGACCCTAAGAGGTTTTACTCTTTCTTTCCGACTTAGGGCATCAGCTACAACATTAGCCTTTCCGGGGTGGTAACGGATTTCACAATCGTAATCGTTTAACAACTCTACCCAGCGACGTTGCCTCATATTGAGTTGTTTTTGATCAAAAATATGCTGAAGACTCTTATGGTCAGTGTACACTGTACACTTGGTGCCATATAGATAGTGTCTCCATATTTTGAGTGCAAAAACTACTGCTCCAAGTTCCAAATCGTGCGTCGTATAGTTCTTTTCATGAATTTTTAGTTGTCGTGAGACATATGCGATAACTTTTGTGCGTTGCATTAATACACATCCTAAACCTTGGCGCGAAGCATCACAATAGATCACGAAATCATCATTTCCTTCCGGTAATGACAAAATGGGTGCAGACGTTAACTTTTTCTTTAATAACTGGAATGAGGATTCCTGTTTCGTGGACCAATTATACTTCTTTTCCTTTTGAGTCAATGCAGTTAAGGGTTTGGCGATTCTAGAGAAATCTTGAATGAATCTTCGGTAGTAACCAACAAGACCTAAGAATTGGCGGATTTGTGTTGGAGTCTTCGGTGTTTCCCATTTACTAATGGCTTCGATCTTGGCAGGGTCAAATTTAATTCCATGTTTACTGACAACATGGCCCAAAAATTGTACTTCTTGTAACCAGAAATCACACTTCGAAAATTTTGCGTACAGTTCTTCTTTCTTGAGTACCTCCAGTACCAGTCTTAAGTGTTGCTCATGTTCTTCCTTGTTCTTCGAGTAAATCAATATGTCGCCTATAAAAACAATGACAAATTTGTCTAAATACGGTCTACAGATGCAATTTATTAAATCCATGAATACTGATGGAGCATTAGTCAATCCAAAAGGCATGACTAAAAATTCATAGTGACCGTAACGGGTTCTGAACGAGGTTTTAGGAACATCTTCTTCCTTCACTCTCAGCTGATGATATCCGGAGCGTAGATCAATCTTGGAATAAACACTTGATCCTTGCAATTGATCAAACAAATCATCAATCCTCGGTAATGGGTACCGATTCTTGATCGTTAATTTGTTTAATTCTCGGTAATCTATGCACATTCTCATAGATCCATCCTTCTTCTTGACGAACAGAATATGAGCACCCCAAGGTGAAAAACTGGGACGAATAAATCCACGGTCCGATAATTCTTGCAACTGGTTTTGTAATTCTTGCATTTCTGAAGGTGCAAGTCTATATGGAGATCGGGCTACAGGTGCAGCTCCTGGTATGAGATCAATCTGGAATTCTACACATCTGTGTGGAGGCAGCCCTGGTAATTCTTCTGGAAATACTCCGGGATATTCTCTTACAATCGTCATGTCATCAATGCTTCTTTCTTCAGTATCGATCTTTTTAACATGTGCCAGAATAGCATAACAACCTTTTCTTATAAGTTTCTGGGCCTTCATACAGCTGATAAGGTTCAGCTTCGAGTTGCTTTTCTCCCCATAAATCATTAATGACGTTTCATCCTTTCGAGGGATGCGGATCGCTTTCTCAGCGCAAACAACTTCCGCTCTTGTTTTGGACATCCAGTCCATGCCAACGATTACGTCAAAACTTCCTAATTCTACGGGTATCAAATCGATTTTGAAGGTTTCACCAGCGAGATTTATTTCGCAACCATGGTAAATTTTATCGGCTTTTATCAGTTTACCATTAGCTAATTCAATAGTATATTTATCGTTTAGAGGCAATGATGCACATTTTAGTTTAGAACTAAAGTCTTTACACATATAACTTCTATCAGCACCCGTATCAAACATAATAGAAGCTAGTTGATTATTAACGGTAAATGTACCCGTGACAAGATTAGGATCCTCACGTGCTTCACTGGTACTAACATTAAATGCCCTCCCACGTGCGGGTTCTTTGTTATTCTCCTTATCAGGGCATTGATTTATAAAGTGACCAGGCTTCCCGCATCGAAAACATTTATTGACATCGGTCGGTTTTGTCTTTACTTCAGAAACGGTGGCATAACAATCTTTCACCACATGTCCTTTCTTGTTGCACTTATCACAGACCACTTGGCAATAACCTGCATGATGTGTGTAACATCTTTTACAGAACGGATGGGGTCCCTTATAGTTTGGACTAGCGGTTGCCCCATCTTGTTTACCTTTAAAAGTTTCTTGTTTCTTTAGTTGAGTACTTTTGCCCTTATAGTCTTCCCATTTCCTCTTTCCTTCAGTTGTCTTGACTTCGGTAATTGGTGTAGTGACCCGAACTTTTCCATGTTTATATATATATTAAATGAAATTGTTATTTACATGATTAAGTGTTTCCAACATGTTGACCACCCAAGTTGACCGGTGATTCACGAACGTTAAAACTTGTAAAAACTATACGATGACATATATATGGTTATATATATAGTTAACATGATTTTATTATAAGTATGTATCTCATTAGGTATTTTAACAATGAGTTATATACATAAAAAATGAGACTATTAATTTAAGAAACTCAAAAACGATATATATAACGATTATCGTTATAACAACGTCTTACTAGGTACATATGAATCATATTAAGATATTGATACACTTGGTTAATTATGTTAAATGATAAGTAAATATATTATTAAGTGTATTAACAATGAAATACATATGTAAAAATAAGACTACTAACTTAATGATTTCGAAACGAGACATATATGTAACGATTCTCGTTGTAACGACATTTAACTGTATATATATCATACTAAGATATATTATATATCATAATATCATGATAATATAACAATTTAACATCTCATTTTTTATAATAAACAATGGGTTAACAACATTCAACAAGATCATTAACCTAAAGGTTTCAAAACAACATTTACATGTAACGACTAACGATGACTTAACGACTCAGTTAAAATGTATATACATGTAGTGTTTTAATATGTATTCATAAACTTTTGAAAGACTTCAAAACACTTATCAAAATACTTCTACTTAACAAAAATGCTTACAATTACATCCTCGTTCAGTTTCATCAACAATTCTACTCGTATGCACCCGTATTCGTACTCGTACAATACACAGCTTTTAGATGTATGTACTATTGGTATATACACTTCAATGATCAGCTCTTAGTAGCCCATGTGAGTCACCTAACACATGTAGGAACCATCATTTGGCAACTAGCATGAAATATCTCATAAAATTACAAAAATATGAGTAATCATTCATGACTTATTTACATAAAAACAAAATTACATATCCTTTATATCTAATCCATACACCAACGACCAAAAACACCTACAAACACTTTAATTCTTCAATTTTCTTCATCTAATTGATCTCTCTCAAGTTCTATCTTCAAGTTCTAAGTGTTCTTCATAAATTCCAAAAGTTCTAGTTTCATAAAATCAAGAATACTTCCAAGATTGCAAGTTTACTTCCAAGTTTTCTAAATCCATTACAAGTAATCATCCAAGATCAAGAAACCTTTGTTACTTACAGTAGGTTATCTTTCTAATTCAAGGTAATAATCATATTCAAACTTTAATTCAATTTCTATAACTATAAAAATCTTATTTCGAGTGGAAATCTTACTTGAAATTGTTTTCGTGTCATGATTCTGCTTCAAGAACTTTCAAGCCATCCAAGGATCCTTTGAAGCTAGATCTATTTTTCTCATTTATAGTAGATTTATCCAAGGAACTTGAGGTAGTAATGATGTTCATAACATCATTCAATTCATACATATAAAGCTATCTTATTCGAAGGTTTAAACTTGTAATCACTAGAACATAGTTTAGTTAATTCTAAACTTGTTCGCAAATAAAAGTTAATCCTTCTAACTTGACTTTTAAAATCAAATAAACACATGTTATATATCTATATGATATGCTAACTTAATGATTTAAAACCTGGAAACACGAAAAACACCGTAAAACCGGATTTACGCCGTCGTAGTAACACCGCGGGCTGTTTTGGGTTAGTTAATTAAAAAATATGATAAACTTTGATTTAAAAGTTGTTATTTTGGGAAAATGATTTTTCTTATGAACATGAAACCATATCCAAAAATCATGGTTAAACTCAAAGTGAAAGTATGTTTTTCAAAACAGTCATCAAGATGTCGTTCTTTCGACGAAAATGACGACCTCTTTCAAAAATGACTTGTAACTTGTATTTCCGACTATAAACCTATACCTTTTCTGTTTAGTTTCATAAAGTCAAGTTCAATACGAAACTGTGGTCGCTTAAATCACTCAAAACGGATTAGAAACGAAGAAATGGCGAGCAAAACAAAAATGGTAAAAACTACTCATTTTAGCTACGTGAAAATTGGTAACAAATCTATTCCAACCATAACTTAATCAACTTGTATGTGAAAATAACTTAATCAACTTGTACGTGAAAATATATATTTCGGAACAACCATAGACACTCTGTATGTGAATGTTGGAGTTAGCTATACAGGGTTGAGGTTGATTCCAAAATATATATAGTTTGAGTTGTGATCAATACTGAGATATGTATACACTGGGTCGTGGATTGATTCAAGATAATATATATCGATTTATTTCTGTACATCTAACCGTGGACAACTAGTTGTAGGTTACTAATGAGGACAGCTGACTTAATAAACTTAAAACATCAAAATGTATTAAAAGTGTTGTAAATATATTTTGAACATACTTTGATATATATGTACATATTTGTTATAGGTTCGTGAATCGACCAGTGGCCAAGTCTTACTTCCCGACGAAGTAAAAATCTGTGAAAGTGAGTTATAGTCCCACTTTTAAAATCTAATATTTTTGGGATGAGAATACATGCAGGTTTTATAAATGATTTACAAAATAGACACAAGTACGTGAAACTACATTCTATGGTTGAATTATCGAAATTGAATATGCCCCTTTTTATTAAGTCTGGTAATCTAAGAATTAGGGAACAGACACCCTAATTGACGCGAATCCTAAAGATAGATCTATTGGGCCTAACAAGCCCCATCTAAAGTACCGGATGCTTTAGTACTTCGAAATTTATATCATGTCCGAAGGAGGATCCCGGAATGATGGGGATATTCTTAAATATGCATCTTGTTAATGTCGGTTACCAGGTGTTCACCATATAAATGATTTTTATCTCTATGTATGGGATGTGTATTGAAATATGAAATCTTGCGGTCTATTATTATGATTTGATAATATATAGGTTAAACCTATAACTCACCAACATTTTTGTTGACGTTTTAAGCATGTTTATTCTCAGGTGATTATTAAGAGCTTCCGCTGTCGCATACTTAAATAAGGACGAGATTTGGAGTCCATGCTTGTATGATATTGTGTAAAAACTGCATTCAAGAAACTTATTTCGTTGTAACATATTTGTATTGTAAACCATTATGTAATGGTCGCGTGTAAACAGGATATTTTAGATTATCATTATTTGATAATCTACGTAAAGCTTTTTAAACCTTTATTGCTGAAATAAAGGTTATGGTTTGTTTTAAAATGAATGCAGTCTTTGAAAAACGTCTCATATAGAGGTCAAAACCTCGCAACGAAATCAATTAATATGGAACGTTTTTTAATCAATAAGAACGGGACATTTTAGTTGGTATCCGAGCGTTGGTCTTAGAGAACCAGAAAATTTGCATTAGTGTGTCTTATCGAGTTTGTTAGGATGCATTAGTGAGTCTGGACTTCGACCGTGTTTTCTTTAAAAATGATTGCTTAACATTTTTGTTGGAAACTATATATTATTAACATGTATATATTATGTGATATATTAATCTCTTAACATGTTTGATATTGTGTGATAGATGTCTACCTCTAGCACAAATCCCATTGACTCACCTAATAATAACGAAGAGTCGAATATATATTGGACTGATTCACAAGTTCCCGAAGAAGAACCGAAAGAAGAATCAGAACCGGAAGAAGAATCAGAACCGGAAGAGGAGGAACCGGAGGAGGAAATAGAACCGGTGGAGGAAATAATAAAACGGTTAAGTAAAAGAAAATCCTCAACCAACCGACCAAGGTTAATTATGGTCAATGGTGTTTCCGCCAAGGAAGCAAAATATTGGGAGGATTACCAATTCTCCGATGAATCGGATTCCGACGAGAATTCCGATGATGTTATAGAAATTAGCCCAACTGAATTTAAAAAGGCAAAAGAAAATAATAAGGGAAAGGGCATAAAAATAGAGAAATCTAATTCCAACCCCGATGAACTTTATATGTATCGTCAACCCCCGAAGCCCTTAAGTTGTAACAATGACCCGGGAACCTCTAAACCGCCAGGTTTTTCTAAACCGTTGTGGAAAACGACAGCTCGTATTAGGGGAACATCATATATCCCAAGAAACTTGGCAAAACGAACCAAAACAGAAGAAGAAGAAACGAGCGAGTCGGAATAAGATAGTTGTATTCGTGTGGTGTAATATATGTAATATAGTATGCTTATGCTTTATGATATATGTAAAAATTGCTTGTATTAATATGTATTTTTTTTTATGAATCTAACTCTTGTCTATTTTACAGTATAAAAACACAAAATGGATAGACAACCCAATATTTTAAGAGACCTACCCGGAGACATGATTGATGAAATCTTGTCTAGAGTCGGTCAGAATTCTTCGGCACAACTATTTACGGCGAAATCAGTTTGTAAGACATTCGAAGAACGTTCCAAGAATGTCTTGGTTTATAAGAGACTTTCGTTTGAAAGATGGGGGATATCACATTGGGAAACCCATAAGTTACGATGTGTTTACTTTGACGCATATATTGCGGGGAACCCAAATGCTATTTTACGCAACGGGTTAAGAAATTATTTTGACTCAATGTATCCGAATATAGGACTTCATGATTTAGAAAAAGCGGCTAACATGCAACATAAAGAAGCATGCTATGCTTACGGGTTAGTAATGTTCGCTTCTCACCAAAGTGAGAAAAAGAACATCGGGCTACAACTATTAAACAAAACGTTCCCACAAGTGACGGAGTCGGTAATTGGGGTAAAAATGAGGTTTTTAGGTTATTACGAGACTGTTGGTCATTACGTAACCCTCGTCCCTTTGACGACGTTACAACACGCTGTCTTATCAACGGCCATAACGGTTATGTTCCACAAGACCAAGGATGGGAAGTAGTCCTAGTAAAACCAGAATGCATGACTTGTTTCTGGACGTATGAATTACGTGTCTTTATTGCCTTTGCTGAACGACTTGTGTACTAGCTAGAATTATCTTCACAACTATCTTGTATCAAAGTTATTGTGTGCTATATTTCATGCTTTATGTAAAATAAACGGTATTGTAAGTTTGTAAAATATTGTATAAAAGTTTGAATGCGAAATATTATTATAATCAGTTTTTCATATAGAATTGTAGTAGTTGAATTGTATATTAGCTACTAAGTATGAACTTAACGGGTAGGTACTACCCGAATTTAAACTTATAAAACGCTAATATGAAGAAAAAGCTTTTATAAATGAGTTCATATTATGCTACGAAATACTATTAACTACTCTTAATATTCTGTATGATTAACTTGTTCCATTTGACTATTTTGAAGGAAATGGCACCGACTACTCGACACACCGTGAATATGAATGAAGAGGAATTCCGTACTTTTCTAGCTTCAAACATAGCTGCAGTACAGGCTGCGCTACATACCAACAATAACCTTGGATCTAGCAGTACAGGAAATCGTGTAGTATGCACCTACAAAGAATTCACTGCCTGCAAACCTTTGGAATTTGATGGAACCGAAGGACCGATCGGATTGAAACGGTGGACCGAGAAGGTCGAATCGGTGTTTGCCATAAGTAAGTGTACTGAAGAGGACAAAGTGAAGTACGCTACGCATACCTTCACAGGTTCTGCGTTAACATGGTGGAATACCTATCTAGAGTAAGTGGGACAAGATGATGCGTACGCACTACCGTGGTCAGCATTCAAGCACTTGATGAACGAGAAGTACCGTCCCAGAACCGAGGTCAATAAGCTCAAGACAGAACTTAGAGGGTTACGAACCCAAGGATTTGATATTACCACGTACGAAAGACGATTCACAGAATTGTGCCTATTGTGTCCGGGAGCATTCGAAGATGAGGAAGAGAAGATCGACGCGTTTGTGAAAGGATTACCGGAAAGAATCCAAGAAGATATAAGTTCACACGAGCCCGCCTCCATACAACAGGCATGTAGAATGGCTCACAAACTAGTGAACCAGATTGAGGAAAGAATTAAAGAACAGACGGCTGAAGAGGCCAATGTGAAGCAAGTCAAAAGAAAGTGGGAGGAAAACGGTGATAAGAATCACCAATACAACAACAACAGCAATTACAATAATAATCGCAACAATTATCCCAACAATCGCCACATCAATCGCAACTACAACAAACGGCCCAACAACAACAACAACAACAACAACAACAACAACTACAACAATCATCCCAACAACAATAACAACCGCAACAACAATAACAACAATCAGAAGCAGCTATGCCAAAGGTGTGAAAAGTATCACTCGGGGTTCTGCACCAAATTTTGCAACAAGTGTAAAAGAAATGGTCATAGCGCGGCGAAGTGTGAGGTCTACGGACCAGGGGTTAACAGAACGAAAGGAACAAATGGTGTCGGAACGAGTAATGGCGGAGCAAGTAGTGTCGGAGCAAGTTATGCCAATGTAGTTTGTTATAAATGTGGAAAACCGGGCCACATTATTAGAAATTGCCCGAACCAGGAGAACACGAATGGACAAGGCCGCGGAAGAGTTTTCAATATTAATGCGGCAGAGGCACAGGAAGACCCGGAGCTTGTTACGGGTACGTTTCTTATTGACAATAAATCTGCTTACGTTTTATTTGATTCGGGTGCGGATAGAAGCTATATGAGTAGAGATTTTTGTGCTAAATTAAGTTGTCCATTAACGCCGTTGGATAGTAAATTTTTACTCGAATTAGCAAACAGTAAATTAATTTCAGCAGATAATATATGCTGGAATCGAGAAATTAAACTGGGTAGCAAAATATTTAAGATTGAGTTGATACCATTAGAGTTAGGGAGTTTTGATGTAATAGTTGGCATGGACTGGCTGAAGAAGGTGAAAGCAAAGATCGT
Organism: Rutidosis leptorrhynchoides; assembly: GCF_046630445.1. Classification (NCBI taxonomy): domain Eukaryota; kingdom Viridiplantae; phylum Streptophyta; class Magnoliopsida; order Asterales; family Asteraceae; genus Rutidosis; species Rutidosis leptorrhynchoides. Next base: position 16,962,222 of record NC_092338.1, read on the forward strand.
ATGTTATAAAAATGCAATTCGCATTGTACGAGAAGAAGGAGAACCCTTAATGGTGTATGGAGAAAAGGGCAACATGAAGCTACATCTTATTAGTAATTTGAAGGCACAAAAACTAATAAGAAAAGGTTGCTATGCTGTTTTAGCACACGTCGAGAAAGTACAAACTGAAGAAAAGAGCATCAATGATGTTCCCGTCGCAAAAGAATTTCCCGATGTATTTCCGAAAGAATTACCGGGACTACCTCCACATCGATCTGTTGAATTTCAAATAGATCTTGTACCAGGAGCTGCACCAATAGCTCGTGCTCCTTATAGACTCGCACCCAGCGAGATGAAAGAACTGCAAAGCCAAATGCAAGAACTATTAGAACGTGGTTTCATTCGACCAAGAACATCACCATGGGGAGCTCCTATTTTGTTTGTCAAGAAGAAGGATGGTACATTTAGGTTGTGTATTGACTACATAGAGTTGAACAAACTTACCATCAAAAACCGTTATCCACTGCCGAGAATTGATGACTTATTTGATCAACTACAAGGCTCGTCGATTTATTCGAAGATCGATTTACGTTCTGGATATCATCAAATGCGAGTAAAGGAGGATGATATTTCAAAAACTGCTTTTAGGACGCGTTATGGTCATTACGAGTTTATGGTTATGCCATTTGGATTGACTAACGCACCAGCTGTGTTCATGGACCTTATGAACTGAGTGTGTGGGCCATATCTTGACAAGTTTGTCATTGTTTTCATCGATGACATTCTTATTTACTCAAAGAATGATCAAGAGCACGAAGAACATTTGAGAAAAGTGCTAGAAGTATTGAGGAAAGAAAAACTGTACGCTAAGTTTTCAAAGTGTGCATTTTGGTTGGAAGAAGTTCAATTCCTCGGTCACATAGTGAACAAAGAAGGTATCCAGGTGGACCCGGCAAAGATCAAAACCGTTGAAAAGTGGGAAACCCCAAAAACTCCGAAGCATATACGTCAATTTTTAGGATTGGCTGGTTACTACAGAAGATTCATCCAAAATTTCTCCAAAATAGCAAAACCCTTGACTGCATTAACGCATAAAGGGAATAAATTTCAATAGAAGGATGAACAAGAGAAGGCGTTTCAATTATTGAAGAAAAAGCTAACTACGACACCTATATTGTCATTGCCTGAAGGGAATGATGATTTTGTGATTTATTGTGACGCATCAAAGCAAGGTCTCGGTTGTGTATTAATGCAACGGACGAATGTGATTGCTTATGCGTCTAGACAATTGAAGATTCATGAGCAAAATTATACGACGCATGATTTGGAATTAGGCGCGGTTGTTTTTGCATTAAAGACTTGGAGGCACTACTTATATGGGGTCAAAAGTATTATATATACCGACCACAAAAGTCTTCAACACATATTTAATCAGAAACAACTGAATATGAGGCAGCGTAGGTGGATTGAATTGTTGAATGATTACGACTTTGAGATTCGTTACCACCTGGGGAAGGTAAATGTGGTAGCCGACGCCTTGAGCAGAAAGGACAGAGAACCCATTCGAGTAAAATCTATGAATATAATGATTCACACTAACCTTACTACTCAAATAAAGGAGGCGCAACAAGGAGTTTTAAAAGAGGGAAATTTAAAGGATGAAATACCCAAAGGATCGGAGAAGCATCTTAATATTCGGGAAGACGGAACCCGGTATAGGGCTGAAAGAATTTGGGTACCAAAATTTGGAGATATGAGAGAAATGGTACTTAGAGAAGCTCATAAAACCAGATACTCAATACATCCTGAAACGGGGAAGATGTACAAGGATCTTAAGAAACATTTTTGGTGGCCAGGTATGAAAGCCGATATTGCTAAATACGTAGGAGAATGTTTGACGTGTTCTAAGGTCAAAGCTGAGCATCAGAAACCATCAAGTCTACTTCAACAACCCGAAATCCCGGAATGGAAATGGGAAAACATTACCATAGATTTCATTACTAAATTGCCAAGGACAGCAAGTGGTTATGATACTATTTGGGTAATAGTTGATCGTCTCACCAAGTCAGCACACTTCCTGCCAATAAGAGAAGATGACAAGATGGAGAAGTTAGCACGACTGTATTTGAAGGAAGTCATCTCCAGACATGGAATACCAATCTCTATTATCTCTGATAGGGATGGCAGATTTATTTCAAGATTCTGGCAGACATTACAGCAAGCATTGGGAACTCGTCTAGACATGAGTACTGCCTATCATCCACAAACTGATGGGCAGAGCTAAAGGACGATACAAACGCTTGAAGACATGCTACGAGCTTGTGTTATTGATTTCGGAAACAGTTGGGATCGACATCTACCGTTAGCAGAATTTTCCTACAACAACAGCTACCATTCAAGCATTGAGATGGTGCCGTTTGAAGCACTTTATGGTAGAAAGTGCAGGTCTCCGATTTGTTGGAGTGAAGTGGGGGATAGACAGATTACGGGTCCGGAGATAATACAAAAACTACCGAGAAAATTATCCAAATTCAACAAAGATTGAAAACCGCCCAGAGTCGACAAAAGAGCTACGCGGACAGTAAAAGAAAAGATATAGAGTTTGAAATTGGAGAAATGGTCATGCTTAAGGTTTCACCTTGGAAAGGCGTTGTTCAATTTGGTAAACGGGGGAAACTAAATCCAAGGTACATTGGACCATTCAAGATTATAGATCGTGTCGGACCAGTAGCTTACCAACTGGAGCTACCTCAACAACTCGCGGCTGTACATAACACTTTTCATGTCTCAAATTTGAAGAAATGTTTTGCTAAAGAAGATCTCACTATTCCGTTGGACGAAATCCAAATCAATGAAAAACTTCAATTCATTGAAGAACCCGCCGAAATAATGGATCGTGAGGTTAAGAGACTTAAACAAAACAAGATACCGATTGTTAAGGTTTGATGGAATGCTTGTAGAGGACCCGAGTTCACCTGGGAGCATGAAGATCAGATGAAGAAGAAATACCCGCATTTATTTCCAGAAGATACGTCAACACCTCCAACTGCTTAAAATTTCGGGACGAAATTTATTTAACGGGTAGGTACTGTAGTGACCCGAACTTTTCCATGTTTATATATATATTAAATGAAATTGTTATTTACATGATTAAGTGTTTCCAACATGTTAAGCAATCAAACTTGTTAAGACTTGATTAATTAAAATAGGTTTCATATAGACAATTGACCACCCAAGTTGACAGGTGATTCAAGAACGTTAAAACTTATAAAAACTATACGATGACATATATATGGTTATATATATAGTTAACATGATTTTATTATAAGTATGTATCTCATTAGGTATTTTAACAATGAGTTATATACATAAAAAATGAGACTATTAATTTAAGAAACTCGAAAACGATATATATAACGATTATCGTTATAACAACGTCTTACTAGGTACATATGAATCATATTAAGATATTGATACACTTGGTTAATTATGTTAAATGATAAGTAAATATATTATTAAGTGTATTAACAATGAAATACATATGTAAAAATAAGACTACTAACTTAATGATTTCGAAACGAGACATATATGTAACGATTATCGTTGTAACGACATTTAACTGTATATATATCATACTAAGATATATTATATATCATAATATCATGATAATATAACAATTTAACATCTCATTTGTTATAATAAACAATGGGTTAATAACATTCAACAAGATCGTTAACCTAAAGTTTTCAAAACAACATTTACATGTAACGACTAACGATGACTTAACGACTCAGTTAAAATGTATATACATGTAGTGTTTTAATATGTATTCATACACTTTTGAAAGACTTCAAGATACTTATCAAAATACTTCTACTTAACAAAAATGCTTACAATTACATCCTCGTTCAGTTTCATCAACAATTCTACTCGTATGCACCCGTATTCGTACTCGTACAATACACAGCTTTTAGATGTATGTACTATTGGTATATACACTCCAATGATCAGATCTTAGCAGCCCATGTGAGTCACCTAACACATGTGGGAACCATCATTTGGCAACTAGCATGAAATATCTCATAAAATTACAAAAATATGAGTAATCATTCATGACTTATTTACATGAAAACAAAATTACATATCCTTTATATCTAATCCATACACCAACGACCAAAAACACCTACAAACACTTTCATTCTTCAATTTTCTTCATCTAATTGATCTCTCTCAAGTTCTATCTTCAAGTTCTAAGTGTTCTTCATAAATTCCAAAAGTTCCAGTTTCATAAAATCAAGAATACTTCCAAGATTGCAAGTTTACTTCCAAGTTTTCTAAATCCATTCCAAGTAATCATCCAAGATCAAGAGACCTTTGTTACTTACAGTAGGTTATCTTTCTAATACAAGGTAATAATCATATTCAAACTTTAATTCAATTTCTATAACTATAACAATCTTATTTCGAGTGGAAATCTTACTTGAAATTATTTTCGTGTCATGATTCTGCTTCAAGAACTTTCAAGCCATCCAAGGATTCTTTGAAGCTAGATCTATTTTTCTCATTTCCAGTAGGTTTATCCAAGGAACTTGAGGTATTAATGATGTTCATAACATCATTCAATTCATACATATAAAGCTATCTTATTCGAAGGTTTAAACTTGTAATCACTAGAACATAGTTTAGTTAATTCTAAACTTGTTCGCAAATAAAAGTTAATCCTTCTAACTTGACTTTTAAAATCAACTAAACACATGTTCTATATCTATATGATATGCTAACTTAATGATTTAAAACCTGGAAACACGAAAAACACCGTAAAACCGGATTTACGCCGTCGTAGTAACACCGCGGGCTGTTTTGGGTTAGTTAATTAAAAACTATGATAAACTTTGATTTAAAAGTTGTTATTCTGGGAAAATGATTTTTCTTATGAACATGAAACCATATCCAAAAATCATGGTTAAACTCAAAGTGAAAGTATGTTTTTCAAAACAGTCATCAAGATGTCGTTCTTTCGACGGAAATGACGACCTCTTTCAAAAACGACTTGTAACTTGTATTTCTGAATATAAACCTATACCTTTTCTGTTTAGTTTCATAAATTCAAGTTCAATACGAAACCGTGGCCGCTTAAATCACTCAAAACGGATTAGAAACGAAGAAATGGCGAGCAAAACAAAATTGGTAAAAACTACTCATTTTAGCTACGTGAAAATTGGTAACAAATCTATTCCAACCATAACTTAATCAACTTGTATTTTATATTATGTAATTTTGAGATACCATAGACACGTATACAATGTTTCGACCTATCATGTCGACACATCTATATATATTTCGGAACAACCATAGACACTCTATATGTGAATGTTGGAGTTAGCTATACAGGGTTGAGGTTGATTCTAAAATATATATAGTTTGAGTTGTGATCAATACTGAGATATGTATACACTGGGTCGTGGATTGATTCAAGATAATATATATCGATTTATTTCTGTACATCTAACTGTGGACAACTAGTTGTAGGTTACTAACGAGGACAGCTGACTTAATAAACTTAAAACATCAAAATGTATTAAAAGTGTTGTAAATATATTTTGAACATACTTTGATATATATGTACATATTTGTTATAGGTTCGTGAATCGACCAGTGGCCAAGTCTTACTTCCCGACGAAGTAAAAATCTGTGAAAGTGAGTTATAGTCCCACTTTTAAAATCTAATATTTTTAGGATGAGAATACATGCAGGTTTTATAAATGATTTACAAAATAGACACAAGTACGTGAAACTACATTCTATGGTTGAATTATCGAAATTGAATATGCCCCTTTTTATTAAGTCTGGTAATCTAAGAATTAGGGAACAGACACCCTAATTGACGCGAATCCTAAAGATAGATCTATTGGGCCTAACAAGCCCCATCCAAAGTACCGGATGCTTTAGTACTTCGAAATTTATATCATGTCCGAAGGAGGATCCCGGAATGATGGGGATATTCTTAAATATGCATCTTGTTAATGTCGGTTACCAGGTGTTCACTATATGAATGATTTTTATCTCTATGTATGGGATGTGTATTGAAATATGAAATCTTGTGGTCTATTATTATGATTTGATAATATATAGGTTAAACCTATAACTCACCAACATTTTTGTTGACGTTTTAAGCATGTTTATTCTCAGGTGATTATTAAGAGCTTCCACTGTCGCATACTTAAATAAGGACGAGATTTGGAGTCCATGCTTGTATGATATTGTGTAAAAACTGCATTCAAGAAACTTATTTCGTTGTAACATATTTGTATTGTAAACCATTATGTAATGGTCGCGTGTAAACAGGATATTTTAGATTATCATTATTTGATAATCTACGTAAAGCTTTTTAAACCTTTATTGATGAAATAAAGGTTATGGTTTGTTTTAAAATGAATGCAGTCTTTGAAAAACGTCTCATATAGAGGTCAAAACCTCGCAACGAAATCAATTAATATGAAACGTTTTTAATCAATAAGAACTGGACATTTCAATTGGTGCCTTAATCGAACTCTCTGTGATCTGGTCCATGAGTTGGCGTGCCATTGTCATGGCTTCCTGCATCGTATTCGGTTTGGACGATGTAACATTTCCTTTGATATTGATCGATAAACCGTCAATATACATTTCTATTTTTCATTTCTCGTTTGGCACCAATTCGGGACACAACAAGGCTAGTTCCATGAAACGCTTTTCATAGTTATTGAGATTCGCACCGAAAACCTTTAGATTACGTAACTCAGATTCCATTTTTCTGATCTCGTTTCGAGGACAATGAAATGTCTCGTTCTTATTGATTAAAAACGTTCCATATTAATTGATTTCGTTGCGAGGTTTTGACCTCTATATGAGACGTTTTTCAAATACTGCATTCATTTTTAAAACAAACCATAACCTTTATTTCATAAATAAAGGTTTAAAAAGCTTTACGTAGATTATCAAATAATGATAATCTAAAATATCCTGTTTACACACGACCATTACATAATGGTTTACAATACAAATATGTTACATCGAAATCAGTTTCTTGAATGCAGTTTTTACACAATATCATACAAACATGGACTCCAAATCTTGTCCTTATTTTAGTATGCAACAGCGGAAGCTCTTAATATTCACCTGAGAATAAACATGCTTTAAACGTCAACAAAAATGTTGGTGAGTTATAGGTTTAACCTATATATATCAAATCGTAATAATAGACCACAAGATTTCATATTTCAATACACATCCCATACATAGAGATAAAAATCATTCATATGGTGAACACCTGGTAACCGACATTAACAAGATGCATATATAAGAATATCCCCATCATTCCGGGACACCCTTCGGATATGATATAAATTTCGAAGTACTAAAGCATCCGGTACTTTGGATGGGGTTTGTTAGGCCCAATAGATCTATCTTTAGGATTCGCGTCAATTAGGGTGTCTGTTCCCTAATTCTTAGATTACCAGACTTAATAAAAAGGGGCATATTCGATTTCAATAATTCAACCATAGAATGTAGTTTCACGTACTTGTGTCTATTTTGTAAATCATTTATAAAACCTGCATGTATTCTCATCCCAAAATATTAGATTTTAAAAGTGGGACTATAACTCACTTTCACAGATTTTTACTTCGTCGAGAAGTAAGACTTGGCCACTGTTGATTCACGAACCTATAACAATATATACATATATATACATATATATTAAAGTATGTTCAAAATATATTTACAACACTTTTAATATATTTTGATGTTTTAAGTTTATTAAGTCAACTGTCCTCGTTAGTAACCTACAACTAGTTGTCCACAGTTAGATGTACAGAAATAAATCGATAAATATTATCTTGAATCAATCCATGACCCAGTGTATACGTATCTCAGTATTGATCACAACTCAAACTATATATATTTTGGAATCAACCTCAACCCTGTATAGCTAACTCCAACATTCACATATAGAGTGTCTATGGTTGTTCCGAAATATATATAGATGTGTCGACATGATAGGTTGAAACATTGTATACGTGTCTATGGTATCTCAAGATTTCATAATATACAATACAAGTTGATTAAGTTATGGTTGGAATAGATTTGTTACCAATTTTCACGTAGCTAAAATGAGAAAAATTATCCAATCTTGTTTTACCCATAACTTCTTCATTTTAAATCCGTTTTGAGTGAATCAAATTGCTATGGTTTCATATTGAACTCTATTTTATGAATCTAAACAGAAAAATATAGGTTTATAGTCAGAAAAATAAGTTACAAGTCGTTTTTGTAAAGGTAGTCATTTCAGTCGAAAGAACGACGTCTAGATGACCATTTTAGAAAACATACTTCCACTTTGAGTTTAACCATAATTTTTGGATATAGTTTCATGTTCATAATAAAAATCATTTTCTCAGAATAACAACTTTTAAATCAAAGTTTGTCATAGTTTTTAATTAACTAACCCAAAACAGCCCGCGGTGTTACTACGACGGCGTAAATCCGGTTTTACGGTGTTTTTCGTGTTTCCAGGTTTTAAATCATTAAGTTAGCATACCATATAGATATAGAACATGTGTTTAGTTAATTTTAAAAGTCAAGTTAGAAGGATTAACTTTTTTTGCGAACAAGTTTAGAATTAACTAAACTATGTTCTAGTGATTACGAGTTTAAACCTTCGAATAAGATAGTTTTATATATATGAATCGAATGATGTTATGAACATCATTACTACCTCAAGTTTAGTAGGTAAACCTACTGGAAGTGACAAGAAATGATCTAGCTTCAAAGGATCTTGGATGGCTTGAAAGTTCTTGAAGTAGGATCATGACACAAAAACAAGTTCAAGTAAGATTTTTACTCGAATTAAGATAGTTTATAGTTATAGAAATTGAATCAAAGTTTGAATATGAATATTACCTTGAATAAGAAAGATAACCTACTATATATAACAAAGGTTTCTTGATCTTAGATGATTACTTGGAATGAATTAGAAAGCTTGGAAGTAAATTAGTAAACTTGAAGGAATTTTTGAAGTGTTCTTGAAGTGTTCTTCCTATGATGATTATAGCTTGATTCTTGAAGTGATTTTTGATGAAGATGATGATTAACTACTGGAAAAATACGTTCATAATAGTGTGTGTGTGTGTTGAGAGAGAATTAGAAAGAGAATTGGAAGTGAAATGGAGTGAATGATGAGTGGTAATTGGTGAGTGGTGAGTGGGGTTAAAAGGAGTTCTAGTTAGTTGACTAGCTCATGGTAGAAGTTAAAATTGATTAGTCATACATGACATAATCAAGAGTGGAATCCCATGCTAGTTCCTATTGGTATATACCCATAGTAAGTACGTTCTGAAGCTGTGTATAATACGGGTAAGAATACGACTAGAATTCTTGATGAAAGAAAAGAATGGGAAAGTAACTGTAACCATTTTCGTTAAGTATGAGTGTTTTGATATATGTCTTTAAGTCTTCCAAAAGTATTTTAATACATCTAAATACACTACATGTATATACATTTTAACTGAGTTGTTAAGTCATCGTTAGTCGTTACATGTAAGTGTTGTTTTGAAACCTTTAAGTTAACGATCTCAATTAATGTTGTTAACCCATTGTTTATTATATCTAATGAGATGTTAAATTATTATATTATCATGATATTATGATATATTAATATATCTTAATATGATATATATACATTTAAATGTCGTTACAACGATAATCGTTACATATATGTCTCGTTTCGAAATCCTTAAGTTAGTAGTCTTGTTTATATGTATATAACTCACTGTTAATATACTTATGGAGATACTTACTTATAATAATCTCATGTTAACTATATGTATATCCATATATATATCGTCATGTCGTTTTTACAAGTTTTAACGTTCATGAATCGCCGGTCAACTTGGGTGGTCAATTGTCTATATGAAACATATTTCAATTAATCAAGTCTTAACAAGTTTGATTGCTTAATATGTTGGAAACATTTAATCATGTAAATATCAATCTCAATTAATATATATAAACATGGAAAAGTTCGGGTCACTACAGTACCTACCCGTTAAATAAATTTCATCCCGAAATTTTAAGCTGTTGAAGGTGTTGACGAATCTTCTGGAAATATATGCGGGTATTTCTTCTTCATCTGATCTTCACGCTCCCAGGTGAACTCGGGTCCTCTACGAGCATTCCATCGAACCTTAACAATTGGTATCTTATTTTGCTTAAGTCTTTTAACCTCACGATCCATTATTTCGACGGGTTCTTCGATGAATTGGAGTTTTTCGTTGATTTGGATTTCATCTAACGGAATAGTGAGATCTTCTTTAGCAAAACATTTCTTCAAATTCGAGACGTGGAAAGTGTTATGTACAGCCGCGAGTTGTTGAGGTAACTCAAGTCGGTAAGCTACTGGTCCGACACGATCAATAATCTTGAATGGTCCAATATACCTTGGATTTAATTTCCCTCGTTTACCAAATCGAACAACGCCTTTCCAAGGTGCAACTTTAAGCATGACCATCTCTCCAATTTCAAATTCTATATCTTTTCTTTTAATGTCAGCGTAGCTCTTTTGTCGACTTTGGGCGGTTTTCAACCGTTGTTGAATTTGGATGATCTTCTCGGTAGTTTCTTGTATAATCTCCGGACCCGTAATCTGTCTATCCCCCACTTCACTCCAACAAATCAGAGACCTGCACTTTCTACCATAAAGTGCTTCAAACGGCGCCATCTCAATGTTTGAATGGTAGCTGTTGTTTGTAGGAAAATTCTGCTAACGGTAGATGTCGATCCCAACTGTTTCCGAAATCAATAACACATGCTCGTAGCATGTCTTCAAGCGTTTGTATCGTCCTTTCGCTCTGCCCATCAGTTTGTGGATGATAGACAGTACTCATGTCTAGACGAGTTCCTAATGCTTGCTGTAATGTCTGCCAGAATCTTGAAATAAATCTGCCATCCCTATCAGAGATAATAGAGATTGGTATTCCATGTCTGGAGACGACTTCCTTCAAATACAGTCGTGTTAACTTCTCCATCTTGTCATCTTCTCTTATTGGCAGGAAGTGTGCTGATTTGGTGAGACGATCAACTATTACCCAAATAGTATCAAAACCACTTGCAATCCTTGGCAATTTAGTGATAAAATCAATGGTAATGTTTTCCTATTTCCATTCCGGGATTTCGGGTTGTTGAAGTAGACCTGATGGTTTCTGATGCTCAGCTTTGACCTTAGAACACGTCAAACATTCTCCTACATATTTAGCAACATCGGCTTTCATACCCAGCCACCAAAAATGTTTCTTGAGATCCTTGTACATCTTCCCCGTTCCAGGATGTATTGAGTATCTGGTTTTATGAGCTTCTCTAAGTACCATTTCTCTCATATCTCCAAATTTTGGTACCCAAATCCTTTCAGCCCTATACCGGGTTCCGTCTTCCCGAATATTAAGATGCTTCTCCGATCCTTTGGGTATTTCATCCTTTAAATTTCCCTCTTTTAAAACTCCTTGTTGCGCCTCCTTTATTTGAGTAGTAATGTTATTATGAATCATTATATTCATAGATTTTACTCGAATGGGTTCTCTGTCCTTCCTGCTCAAGGCATCGGCTACCACATTTGCCTTCCCCGGGTGGTAACGAATCTCAAAGTCGTAATCATTCAACAATTCAATCCACCTACGCTGCCTCATATTCAGTTGTTTCTGATTAAATATGTGTTGAAGACTTTTGTGGTCGGTATATATAATACTTTTGACCCCATATAAGTAGTGCCTCTAAGTCTTTAATGCAAAAACAACCGCGCCTAATTCCAAATCATGCGTCGTATAATTTTGCTCGTGAATCTTCAATTGTCTAGACGCATAACAATCACCTTCGTTCGTTGCATTAATACACAACCGAGATCTTGCTTTGATGCGTCACAATAAATCACAAAATCATCATTCCCTTCAGGCAATGACAATATAGGTGCCGTAGTTAGCTTTTTCTTCAATAACTGAAACGCTTTCTCTTGTTCATCCTTCCATTCAAATTTCTTCCCTTTATGCGTTAATGCAGTCAAGGGTTTTGCTATTCTGGAAAAGTCTTGGATGAACCTTCTGTAGTAACCAGCTAGTCCTAAAAACTGGCGTATGTGTTTCGGAGTTTTCGGGGTTTCCCACTTTTCAACAGTTTCTATCTTTGCCGGATCCACCTTAATACCTTTTTTGTTCACTATGTGACCGAGGAATTGAACTTCTTCCAACCAAAATGCACACTTTGAAAATTTAGCGTACAATTCTTCCTTCCTCAATACTTCTAACACCTTTCTCAAATGTTCACCGTGTTCTTGGTCATTCTTTGAGTAAATAAGTATGTCATCAATGAAAACAATGACAAACTTGTCAAGGTATGGTCCACACACTCGGTTCATAAGGTCCATGAACACAGCTGGTGCATTAGTTAAACCAAATGGCATGACCATAAACTCGTAATGACCGTAACGTGTTCTGAAAGCAGTCTTTGGAATATCATCTTCTTTCACTCGCATTTGATGATACCCGGAACGTAAGTCAATCTTTGAATAAACAGACGAGCCTTGTAGTTGATCAAATAAGTCGTCGATTCTCGGTAGTGGGTAGCGGTTCTTGATGGTAAGTTTGTTCAACTCTCGGTAGTCGATACACAACCTGAATGTACCATCTTTCTTCTTGACAAACAAAACAGGAGCTCCCCACGGTGATGTGCTTGGTCGAATGAAACCATGCTCTAAAAGTTCTTGTAATTGGCTTTGCAGTTCTTTCATCTCGCTGGGTGCGAGTCTGTAAGGAGCATGAGCTATTGGTGCAGCTCCTGGTACAAGATCTATTTGAAATTCAACGGATCGATGTGGGGGTAATCCCGGTAATTCTTTCGGAAATACATCGGGAAATTCTTTTGCGACGGGAACATCATTGATGCTCTTTTCTTCAGTTTGTACTTTCTCGACGTGTGCTAGAACAGCATAGCAACCTTTTCTTATTAGTTTTTGTGCCTTCAAATTACTAATAAGATGTAGCTTCGTGTTGCCCTTTTCTCCGTACACCATTAAGGGTTTTCCTTTTTCTCGTATAATGCGAATTGCATTTTTGTAACAAACGATCTCTGCTTTCACTTCTTTCAACCAGTCCATACCGATTATCACATCAAAACTCCCTAACTCTACTGGTATCAAGTCAATCTTAAATGTTTCGCTAACCAGTTTAATTTCTCGATTCCGACATATATTATCTGCTGAAATTAATTTACCATTTGCTAATTCGAGTAAAAATTTACTATCCAAAGGTGTCAATGGACAACTTAATTTAGCACAAAAATCTCTACTCATATAGCTTCTATCCGCAACCGAATCAAATAAAACGTAAGCAGATTTATTGTCAATAAAAAACGTACCCGTAACAAGCTCCGGGTCTTCCTGTGCCTCTGCCGCATTAATATTGAAAACTCTTCCGCGGCCTTGTCCATTCGTGTTCTCCTGGTTCGGGAAATTTCTAATAATGTGGCCCGGTTTTCCACATTTATAACAAACTACATTGGCATAACTTGCTCCGACACTACTTGCTCCGCCATTACTCATTCCGACACCATTTTTTCCTTTCGTTATATTAACCCCTGGTCCGTAGACCTCACACTTCGCCGCGCTATGACCATTTCTTTTACACTTGTTGCAAAATTTGGTGCAGAACCCCGAGTGATACTTTTCACACCTTTGGCATAGCTGCTTCTGATTGTTGTTGTTGTTGCGGTTATTATTGTTGTTGGGATGATTGTTGTAGTTGCTGTTGTTGTTGTTGTTGTTGTTGTTGTTGTTGTTGTTGGGCCGTTTGTTGTAGTTGCGATTGATGTTGCGATTGTTGGGATAATTGTTGCGATTATTGTTGTAATTAATGTTGTTGTTGTATTGGTGATTCTTATCACCGTTTTCCTCCCACTTTCTTTTGACTTGCTTCACATTGGCCTCTTCAGCAGTCTGTTCTTTAATTCTTTCTTCAATTTGGTTCACTAGTTTGTGTAACGACCCGACCAAAACCGTTATTGACGGCGCCGTTAACTTAGGTCCCGTTGCGTGGTCGTAGTCCCTATATGAGACTCGTTTGACCAAAATTATGTCGCATTCATTTGAAAGGTACAAGACTTGCAAGTTTAGTTTACGAAACCGTTCGACAACAAGTCTAAGTTTACAAAAGTCATAAAGTATAAATGAAATAACTTGCGACATAATATAAGTTGAAAAACACAGTTGCTATAAATAGCGTAAGTATGTAAACAAAAGTTTGAATCCAAAAGTGCTATCCCTAGCGTATGTATGTATGTATGCTTGACCCCAAGCAAGAAATCAGAGTGTATGCATGTATGCTCGACTCCAAGCAAGTATGAGTGTACGCGGAAGCATGTATCAAATAGCCAAGTATGAACCTGAGAAACATATAGAAAACTGTCAACGAAAAACGTTGGTGAAATCATAGGTGTTTGTAATAAACGTTGTTTTTGAACCACAAGATTTAGTATTCCCATAGTTGATTATCAAAATCGTTTGCATTCCAAAAGTATTGTTCGCGAGCACCCAATTATCAAGACTTAACGTTTCCTTCCATAGAACCCCATCACAATAGTGTTAGAACATACACTGTTTCCCGAAAATATATTTCATCCGTAGACGGTAGCGAACCGTCCGTAATGAGGGTTTGTCAAACCCGTATGGCCACACAATATAAGTTCTCGCTTACACCCTGCAAGTGTAACTAATGATAATCGAATTGAGGATTTTTGTTCTAACTCGCTGTGGAATGTTTGTTTTCCTTGTACTTGTGTTCAAAGTATAAAAGCAAGTAGTACAAAATGTAACAAAGTATATGTTTCTCAGCCCACAATTTAAAAGTATAAAAAGTTGTTGAAAAAGTGGGACTATGATCTCACCTCGAGTGCACGAGTATAAAAGTACTTCACAAAGTAACGTATGCATGAAAGTTGCTTAGCCTTGACCTAAACAAGTAAGTTGTATCAATTAACCGGTTACGACACAAGGTCGGGTGAAATGTGTTCAATTAGTCCTATGGCTCGTTACGACTCGATTAAGTATAGCATGTGAATCACGTTGTCAAGTTTCATACAAGAAACAAGTATAAAAGCATGTTAGAATGATTGTATAAAAGTTTGGTTAAGTTTGACTAAAAGTCAAACTTGGTCAAAGTCAACGAAAAAGTCAACGCGTTCGGGTCGGGTCCCGAACTATTTTTCTATGCTAAATATTCATATACAAGTATATTAAAACAAGTTTCATGTGAATCGGAGGTCGGTAGCTAGTCAAACATTTCGCGTGAAATGTGACAAAGTGAGCAGAATCTGGCCAGGCGATTCTGCGCGCCGCGCGGGGATGTGGCGCGCCGCGCCACTACCTGGGCAGAGAATTCTGGTCAGTTTTTCCAAGTGTGCACGAACCAAAACCTTTTCCAACCCAATTCTTGACCCGCAAACACTTATAATGCCTATCATATATCGTCGAAAAGGTATTTTGACGAGGAATACAACTAACCACATATCATCAATCAAAAACATCATTTACAATAACCGAAAACTCGTCAATTGATCAAGAAAGGTTTATTTTCAAAGTTTCAAGTTCGTAAAACGTATTTTATGATTCGGGAATCCAATTTACACATACGATATGCCGTTTTGAAGGTAATGAAGCATACATTACAACTAAACACTTACTAATAACATTTCATGGCATTCGAAACATCAAAAGCTCGTTTTAAGTCTATCAAACCCTAACCAAAATCCGCAAAAATCAATATTCATGTTTTTGAAGTTTCCTTAATCAACCTACGCATCAAAACGAAGCTAGTGATACTAGTAACACAATTAAAACATGAACTTTAACAATTTAACAACATTAACTCATCCAAAATCAAAGATTTAGCACACCCATTTCAAATGTTCAAACTAGTTACTCAAAACAACGAATCGAGCAAACAAAACATATATTCATGTTATACACGAGCCATAGACACTAACTAACACCATTTCAAGTCAAAAACACGAATTTAGAGAAATCTAGAGTTTTAGAAATGTTACCCAAAATCAATGAAGTTAGTATCAAATCGTAGAGGATGATGAGAGGATCAAGAATATGTAGTCGGATTTGTTGTGAGCTCCCAAGATTGAATTTAGATGATGAATGAATGGAATGGGTTTGTGTGTGTGTTCTTGAGATGGAGAGAAAAGAGAGGAGGGAGATGATGGAATGAATGAAAAATGGGTTGACTAGTTGACCTAGTCAACTAGTTTGCCCATTTGGCAACTCCGGTCCCTCGAGTTTCAAAGCGGGTGCGGGATTTAACCGATCGAATATTTTTAAAACGCTCGAGTAAACGGGTGATGTCAAAATTAAATAGCGGAAATATAATGAACGTTACTCAAGGAAACTATTAATTTAAATACGAAAGATTATGTTTAAAAAAAAAAGACGGTGTTAAAATTAAATTTAACGGAAAAACGCGGGATGTTACATTATCCACACCTCAAAAGAAATTTCGTCCCGAAATTTAGTTGGAAGTAGTAGTTGTTGAATCTTACTCGAGACCTTGCGTTGTAAATTCTACGAATAAGTGAAGGTACGTCCTTGAGTATTTCCACGAATTTTGACGGTCGGGATCATATGTTGTTTTAAGGTTTGGCTTCCATGATTCATGGTTTCAACCGGTCCTCCTAGGAAGTGAGGGTTATCGTCGATAGTGAGTTCATCAAAGGAGATAACAAGTTCTCGTTTCGCAAAACACGTCTTTGAGTTGATACATCGAATGTAGGATAAACGGAGACCCAAAATGAGTCGGAAAAGTCTAAACGGCTAGCGACGGGTCCAAAACACCCCAAGAATTTAAAGGATCAAAATATCGCGGATTTAGCTTCCTACGTTTTCCCGAAACGGATTGCACCTTTCCAAGGTGCGACTCTTAACGTGACGCGGTTTTCCCACGTGGAATTTGAAATGTTTACGTCTAACATCGGCGTAGCTCTTGGTGATTACGAGTCGCGTAGGGTTTTACCTGAATATGAATAACTTTTCTCGGTTGCTCATGAATAACCTCGGCCCCGGTGAATTGATCATCGTTTACTTGGTTCGACAAAGGAGAATGACGTTTTAATACAAATTCGTATTATGGTTTTCAAGACTTAAATCGTATGTTTGTTCGGTCCGTCGGGTTATGGTTGATGTGCGGTACTCATGTCTAAACGTGGTCCCGAGACTTTTTGTGAGGCACTCCAAAATCTAGAAGTGAAACGAGGATCTCGGTCCGAAACGGAGTACATTCCGTAAGGTATATTTGGACAAGTTTGTTAGGACAAGTTTCTCAAGAAAATTCGCGTCGCGAAAGATTTATCAGTTTCCAAAAACGTTCGTCGGGGCAAGTTCTCATCGGTTTCTGAAAGAAAAACTTTCGTCAGAACTATTCACCCTCGAGGTGAATACTAGTATAACGTGGAGAGTCTCTTCCCCCATTGAGAGTTTAGAGTAAAGATTTCCTGAACCGAAAGTACGAGTGTGATGAGAGAGAAGTTTCCGCCTCGGTGCGAGCATAACGAGTAAATCGTAATTAGTCAATAAGACTGTGCGAGGACGAGATAGTATACACGTGTAACATACGGTTGAAGTCGAGAGGAATCGGTAATTCATTCGGAAGCATAAGTATAGTTCGACAAAAGTCGAAGGGGTGTCCCCGGTATGGTTGTTATCAATTTTCTCGGGGTTTTCGGATGTCCAAACATGAAAGGATGAAGTCATGTACATGGCACATGGTGGTGTTTAGGTTGATCGAGTCTAACCACCATCACGCGTCACTAGAACTTTGGTATGTCTTACCGTAATATAACCACGTTGATCGAGTGTCGTTATATTACGCTAACTCATACCTCCATTCCCACATCACTCTATAGATTCAAGTTCGTGTCATCGCGAAAATCTAAAATGAACAAAATGTAACGACGTCTCAAACGTGACTCGTATTAAATCGAAATAGTTTCTACAACTCTAAAGAAGCGTTTCCCCGCGGGAAGTGTATAAACGATTGTTAACGTCAAATCGGTTCGATTCAAACAATAATGTATTTAGGTATGAAAAGAGTAACGAGTCATGATAACGAGTAGCACGCAACCGTAGTGATAAATGTTGATGACGATACTCACCTAGAGTAGTGATGGTAGTAACACCAAAAAGTAGATAGTAAGAAACACCAGTGGGAAACCGATAGTAAGTTGAAACGGTGGCAAATAACAATCCGGGAGACAGAGTTCCCGAACAAGTGTGACTAATGAAGTCGTCGTCTTCCATACGTGTATGAATCATGAATTTACGTGTGTTACCAAAAAGTGGCGGAATACGAGTTCGTATGATGAAGGTTGGGTACCATTAAAAAGTTTGCCTAAGAATGATTCAAGTATAATGCACAAGTAGTCAAGTAAGTGCTATCTATAGCAAATGTATGTCAGAATGCAATGGCTAACTATCCGGTTGTAGTCTAGACTCACTAATGCGTCCTAACGACTCTGTTAGACACACTAATGCACGTCCTAGTTCCCTACAACCAACGCTCTGATACCACTTGTAACGACCCGACCAAAACCGTTATTGACGGCGCCGTTAACTTAGGTCCCGTTGCGTGGTCGTAGTCCCTATATGAGACTCGTTTGACCAAAATTATGTCGCATTCATTTGAAAGGTACAAGACTTGCAAGTTTAGTTTACGAAACCGTTCGACAACAAGTCTAAGTTTACAAAAGTCATAAAGTATAAATGAAATAACTTGCGACATAATATAAGTTGAAAAACACAGTTGCTATAAATAGCGTAAGTATGTAAACAAAAGTTTGAATCCAAAAGTGCTATCCCTAGCGTATGTATGTATGTATGCTTGACCCCAAGCAAGAAATCAGAGTGTATGCATGTATGCTCGACTCCAAGCAAGTATGAGTGTACGCGGAAGCATGTATCAAATAGCCAAGTATGAACCTGAGAAACATATAGAAAACTGTCAACGAAAAACGTTGGTGAAATCATAGGTGTTTGTAATAAACGTTGTTTTTGAACCACAAGATTTAGTATTCCCATAGTTGATTATCAAAATCGTTTGCATTCCAAAAGTATTGTTCGCGAGCACCCAATTATCAAGACTTAACGTTTCCTTCCATAGAACCCCATCACAATAGTGTTAGAACATACACTGTTTCCCGAAAATATATTTCATCCGTAGACGGTAGCGAACCGTCCGTAATGAGGGTTTGTCAAACCCGTATGGCCACACAATATAAGTTCTCGCTTACACCCTGCAAGTGTAACTAATGATAATCGAATTGAGGATTTTTGTTCTAACTCGCTGTGGAATGTTTGTTTTCCTTGTACTTGTGTTCAAAGTATAAAAGCAAGTAGTACAAAATGTAACAAAGTATATGTTTCTCAGCCCACAATTTAAAAGTATAAAAAGTTGTTGAAAAAGTGGGACTATGATCTCACCTCGAGTGCACGAGTATAAAAGTACTTCACAAAGTAACGTATGCATGAAAGTTGCTTAGCCTTGACCTAAACAAGTAAGTTGTATCAATTAACCGGTTACGACACAAGGTCGGGTGAAATGTGTTCAATTAGTCCTATGGCTCGTTACGACTCGATTAAGTATAGCATGTGAATCACGTTGTCAAGTTTCATACAAGAAACAAGTATAAAAGCATGTTAGAATGATTGTATAAAAGTTTGGTTAAGTTTGACTAAAAGTCAAACTTGGTCAAAGTCAACGAAAAAGTCAACGCGTTCGGGTCGGGTCCCGAACTATTTTTCTATGCTAAATATTCATATACAAGTATATTAAAACAAGTTTCATGTGAATCGGAGGTCGGTAGCTAGTCAAACATTTCGCGTGAAATGTGACAAAGTGAGCAGAATCTGGCCAGGCGATTCTGCGCGCCGCGCGGGGATGTGGCGCGCCGCGCCACTACCTGGGCAGAGAATTCTGGTCAGTTTTTCCAAGTGTGCACGAACCAAAACCTTTTCCAACCCAATTCTTGACCCGCAAACACTTATAATGCCTATCATATATCGTCGAAAAGGTATTTTGACGAGGAATACAACTAACCACATATCATCAATCAAAAACATCATTTACAATAACCGAAAACTCGTCAATTGATCAAGAAAGGTTTATTTTCAAAGTTTCAAGTTCGTAAAACGTATTTTATGATTCGGGAATCCAATTTACACATACGATATGCCGTTTTGAAGGTAATGAAGCATACATTACAACTAAACACTTACTAATAACATTTCATGGCATTCGAAACATCAAAAGCTCGTTTTAAGTCTATCAAACCCTAACCAAAATCCGCAAAAATCAATATTCATGTTTTTGAAGTTTCCTTAATCAACCTACGCATCAAAACGAAGCTAGTGATACTAGTAACACAATTAAAACATGAACTTTAACAATTTAACAACATTAACTCATCCAAAATCAAAGATTTAGCACACCCATTTCAAATGTTCAAACTAGTTACTCAAAACAACGAATCGAGCAAACAAAACATATATTCATATTATACACGAGCCATAGACACTAACTAACACCATTTCAAGTCAAAAACACGAATTTAGAGAAATCTAGAGTTTTAGAAATGTTACCCAAAATCAATGAAGTTAGTATCAAATCGTAGAGGATGATGAGAGGATCAAGAATATGTAGTCGGATTTGTTGTGAGCTCCCAAGATTGAATTTAGATGATGAATGAATGGAATGGGTTTGTGTGTGTGTTCTTGAGATGGAGAGAAAAGAGAGGAGGGAGATGATGGAATGAATGAAAAATGGGTTGACTAGTTGACCTAGTCAACTAGTTTGCCCATTTGGCAACTCCGGTCCCTCGAGTTTCAAAGCGGGTGCGGGATTTAACCGATCGAATATTTTTAAAACGCTCGAGTAAACGGGTGATGTCAAAATTAAATAGCGGAAATATAATGAACGTTACTCACGGAAACTATTAATTTAAATACGAAAGATTATGTTTAAAAAAAAAAAGACGGTGTTAAAATTAAATTTAACGGAAAAACGCGGGATGTTACAGTTTGTGAGCCATTCTACATGCCTGTTGTATGGAGGCGGGCTCGTGTGAACTTATATCTTCTTGGATTCTTTCCGGTAATCCTTTCACAAACGCGTCGATCTTCTCTTCCTCATCTTCGAATGCTCCCGGACATAATAGGCACAATTCTTTGAATCGTCTTTCGTACGTGGTAATATCAAATCCTTGGGTTCGTAACCCTCTAAGTTCTGTCTTGAGCTTATTGACCTCGGTTCTGGGACGGTACTTCTCGTTCATCAAGTGCTTGAATGCTGACCACGGTAGTGCGTACGCATCGTCTTGTCCCACTTGCTCTAGATAGGTATTCCACCATGTTAACGCAGAACCTGTGAAGGTATGCATAGCGTACTTTACTTTGTCCTCTTCAGTACACTTACTTATGGCAAACACCGATTCGACCTTCTCGGTCCACCGTTTCAATCCGATCGGTCCTTCGGTTCCATCAAATTCCAAAGGTTTGCAGGCAGTGAATTCTTTGTAGGTGCATCCTACACGATTTCCTGTACTGCTAGATCCAAGGTTATTGTTGGTATGTAGCGCAGCCTGTACTGCGGCTATGTTTGAAGCTAGAAAAGTACGGAATTCCTCTTCATTCATATTCACGGTGTGTCGAGTAGTCGGTGCCATTTCCTTCAAAATAGTCAAATGGAACAAGTTAATCATACAGAATATTAAGAGTAGTTAATAGTATTTCGTAGCATAATATGAACTCATTTATAAAAGCTTTTTCTTCATATTAGCGTTTTATAAGTTTAAATTCGGGTAGTACCTACCCGTTAAGTTCATACTTAGTAGCTAATATACAATTCAACTACTACAATTCTATATGAAAAACTGATTATAATAATATTTCGCGTTCAAACTTTTATACAATATTTTACAAACTTACAATACCGCTTATTTTACATAAAGCATGAAATATAGCACACAATAACTTTGATACAAGATAGTTGTGAAGATAATTCTAGCTAGTACACAAGTCGTTCAGCAAAGGCAATAAAGACACGTAATTCATACGTCCAGAAACAAGTCATGCATTCTGGTTTTACTAGGACTACTTCCCATCCTTGGTCTTGTGGAACATAACCATTATGGCCGTTGATAAGACAGCGTGTTGTAACGTCGTCAAAGGGACGAGGGTTACGTAATGTCCAACAGTCCCGTAACAATCTAAAAACCTCATTTCTTACCCCAATTACCGACTCCGTCACTTGTGGGAACGTTTTGTTTAATAGTTGTAGGCCGATGTTCTTGTTCTCACTTTGGTGAGAAGCGAACATTACTAATCCGTAAGCATAACATGCTTCTTTATGTTGCATGTTAGCCGCTTTTTCTAAATCACGAAGTCCAATATTCGGATATATTGAGTCAAAATAATTTCTTAACCCATTGCGTAAAATAGCATTTGGGTTCCCCGCAATATACGCGTCAAAGTAAATACATCGTAACTTATGGATTTCCCAATGTGATATCCCCCATCTTTCGAACGAAAGCCTTTTATAAACCAAGGCATTCTTGGAATGTTCTTCGAATGTCTTACAAACTGATCTCACCTTAAATAGTTGTGCCGAAGAATTCTGACCGACTCTAGACAAGATTTCATCAATCATATCTCCGGGTAGGTCTCTTAAAATATTGGGTTGTCTATCCATTTTGTGTTTTTATACTGTAAAATAGACAAGAGTTAGATTCATAAAAAAAATACTTATTAATACAAGCAATTTTTACATATATCATAAAGCATAAGCACACTATATTACATATATTACACCACACGAATACAACTATCTTATTCCGACTCGCTTGTTTCTTCTTCTTCGGTTTTGGTTCGTTTTGCCAAGTTTCTAGGGATATATGATGTTCCCCTAATACGAGCCGTCGTTTTCCACATCGATTTAGAAAAACCTGGTGGTTTAGAGGTTCCCGGGTCATTGTTACAACTTAAGGACTTCGGGGGTTGACGATACATATAAAGTTCATCGGGGTTGGAATTAGATTTCTCTATTTTTATGCCATTTCCCTTATTATTTTCTTTTGCCTTTTTAAATTCAGTTGGGGTAATTTCTATAACATCATCGAAATTCTCGTCAGAATCCAATTCATCGGAGAATTGGTAATCCTCCCAATATTTTGCTTCCTTAGCGGAAACACCATTGACCATAATTAACCTTGGTCGGTTGGTTGAGGATTTTCTTTTACTTAACCGTTTTATTATTTCCCCCACCGGTTCTATTTCTTCATCCGGTTCTGATTCTTCTTCCGGTTCTGATTCTTCTTCTGGTTCCGACTCTTCTTCCGGTTCCTCTTCGGGAACTTGTGAATCAGTCCACGAATCATTCCAATTTACATTTGACTCTTCATTATTATTAGGTGAGTCAATGGGACTTGTTCTAGAGGTAGACATCTATCACATAATATCAAACGCGTTAAGAGATTAATATATCACATAATATTCACATGTTAAAAATATATAGTTTCCAACAAAATTTGTTAAGCAATCATTTTTCAAGTAAACACGGTCGAAGTCCAGACTCACTAATGCATCCTAACAAACTCGATAAGACACACTAATGCAAAATTCTGGTTCTCTAAGACCAACGCTCGGATAGCAACTGAAATGTCCCGTTCTTATTGATTAAAAACGTTCCATATTAATTGATTTCGTTGCGAGGTTTTGACCTCTATATGAGACGTTTTTCAAAGACTGCATTCATTTTTAAAACAAACCATAACCTTTATTTCATAAATAAAGGTTTAAAAAGCTTTACGTAGATTATCAAATAATGATAATCTAAAATATCCTGTTTACACACGACCATTACATAATGGTTTACAATACAAATATGTTACATCGAAATCAGTTTCTTGAATGCAGTTTTTACACAATATCATACAAACATGGACTCCAAATCTTGTCCTTATTTTAGTATGCAACAGCGGAAGCTCTTAATATTCACCTGAGAATAAACATGCTTTAAACGTCAACAAAAATGTTGGTGAGTTATAGGTTTAACCTATATATATCAAATCGTAATAATAGACCACAAGATTTCATATTTCAATACACATCCCATACATAGAGATAAAAATCATTCATATGGTGAACACCTGGTAACCGACATTAACAAGATGCATATATAAGAATATCCCCATCATTCCGGGACACCCTTCGGATATGATATAAATTTCGAAGTACTAAAGCATCCGGTACTTTGGATGGGGTTTGTTAGGCCCAATAGATCTATCTTTAGGATTCGCGTCAATTAGGGTGTCTGTTCCCTAATTCTTAGATTGCCAGACTTAATAAAAAGGGGCATATTCGATTTCGATAATTCAACCATAGAATGTAGTTTCACGTACTTGTGTCTATTTTGTAAATCATTTATAAAACCTGCATGTATTCTCATCCCAAAATATTAGATTTTAAAAGTGGGACTATAACTCACTTTCACAGATTTTTACTTCGTCGAGAAGTAAGACTTGGCCACTGTTGATTCACGAACCTATAACAATATATACATATATATTAAAGTATGTTCAAAATATATTTACAACACTTTTAATATATTTTGATGTTTTAAGTTTATTAAGTCAGCTGTCCTCGTTAGTAACCTACAACTAGTTGTCCACAGTTAGATGTACAGAAATAAATCGATAAATATTATCTTGAATCAATCCACGACCCAGTGTATACGTATCTCAGTATTGATCACAACTCAAACTATATATATTTTGGAATCAACCTCAACCCTGTATAGCTAACTCCAACATTCACATATAGAGTGTCTATGGTTGTTCCGAAATATATATAGATGTGTCGACATGATAGGTCGAAACATTGTATACGTGTCTATGGTATCTCAAGATTTCATAATATACAATACAAGTTGATTAAGTTATGGTTGGAATAGATTTGTTACCAATTTTCACGTAGCTAAAATGAGAAAAATTATCCAATCTTGTTTTACCCATAACTTCTTCATTTTAAATCCGTTTTGAGTGAATCAAATTGCTATGGTTTCATATTGAACTCTATTTTATGAATCTAAATAGAAAAAGTATAGATTTATAGTCGGAAAAATAAGTTACAAGTCGTTTTTGTAAAGGTAGTCATTTCAGTCGAAAGAACGACGTCTAGATGACCATTTTAGAAAACATACTTCCACTTTGAGTTTAACCATAATTTTTGGATATAGTTTCATGTTCATAATAAAAATCATTTTCTCAGAATAACAACTTTTAAATCAAAGTTTATCATAGTTTTTAATTAACTAACCCAAAACAGCCCGCGGTGTTACTACGACGGCGTAAATCCGGTTTTACGGTGTTTTTCGTGTTTCCAGGTTTTAAATCATTAAGTTAGCATATCATATAGATATAGAATATGTGTTTAGTTAATTTTAAAAGTCAAGTTAGAAGGATTAACTTTTGTTTGCGAACAAGTTTAGAATTAACTAAACTATGTTCTAGTGATTACGAGTTTAAACCTTCGAATAAGATAGTTTTATATATATGAATCGAATGATGTTATGAACATCATTACTACCTCAAGTTTAGTAGGTAAACCTACTGGAAGTGACAAGAAATGATCTAGCTTCAAAGGATCTTGGATGGCTTGAAAGTTCTTGAAGTAGGATCATGACACAAAAAAAAGTTCAAGTAAGATTTTTACTCGAATTAAGATAGTTTATAGTTATAGAAATTGAATCAAAGTTTGAATATGAATATTACCTTGAATAAGAAAGATAACCTACTGTATATAACAAAGGTTTCTTGATCTTAGATGATTACTTGGAATGAATTAGAAAGCTTGGAAGTAAATTAGTAAACTTGAAGGGATTTTTGAAGTGTTCTTGAAGTGTTCTTCCTATGATGATTATAGCTTGATTCTTGAAGTGATTTTTGATGAAGATGATGATTAACTACTGGAAAAATACGTTCATAATAGTGTGTGTGTGTGTGTGTGTGTGTGTTGAGAGAGAATTAGAAAGAGAATTGGAAGTGAAATGGAGTGAATGATGAGTGGTAATTGGTGAGTGGTGAGTGGGGTTAAAAGGAGTTCTAGTTAGTTGACTAGCTCATGGTAGAAGTTAAAATTGATTAGTCATACATGACATAATCAAGAGTGGAATCCCATGCTAGTTCCTATTGGTATATACCCATAGTAAGTACGTTCTGAAGCTGTGTATAATACGGGTAAGAATACGACTAGAATTCTTGATGAAAGAAAAGAATGGGAAAGTAACTGTAACCATTTTTGTTAAGTATGAGTGTTTTGATATATTTCTTTAAGTCTTCCAAAAGTATTTTAATATATCTAAATACACTACATGTATATACATTTTAACTGAGTTGTTAAGTCATCGTTAGTCGTTACATGTAAGTGTTGTTTTGAAACCTTTAAGTTAACGATCTCAATTAATGTTGTTAACCCATTGTTTATTATATCTAATGAGATGTTAAATTATTATATTATCATGATATTATGATATATTAATATATCTTAATATGATGTATATACATTTAAATGTCGTTACAACGATAATCGTTACATATATGTCTCGTTTCGAAATCCTTAAGTTAGTAGTCTTGTTTATATGTATATAACTCATTGTTAATATACTTATGGAGATACTTACTTATCATAATCTCATGTTAACCATATGTATATCCATATATATATCGTCATGTCGTTTTTACAAGTTTTAACGTTCGTGAATCGCCGGTCAACTTGGGTGGTCAATTGTCTATATGAAACATATTTCAATTAATCAAGTCTTAACAAGTTTGATTGCTTAACATGTTGGAAAAATTTAATCATGTAAATATCAATCTCAATTAATATATATAAACATGGAAAAGTTCGGGTCACTACAGACAATACTCCTCGATTAGCATCTTTTTCAGTTCTTCCCAAGAGATATCATATGCCGTATCTACTCCTTCTGCTTTAGCATAATTGTTCCACCAAGTAAGTGCACCGTCTTGCAATGTGCATGAAGCATACTTTGACTTGTCTCCGTCCGCACAATTACTGATTTTGAAAACGGACTCCATCTTTTCAAACCATCGGGTTAGACCGACTGGTCCCTCGGTTCCACTAAACATCTGTGGTTTGCATCTTTGAAAAGTTTTGTATGAGCATCCGTTTGAGTTTGTGTTTACGGCTGCTGCTTCGGCTGTTGATTTTGCTGCCTCAGCTGCAGCAATTCTTTCATTCACACGTTTCTCAACTAGTTCCTCAAACTCAGCATCCGACATTTGAGACATGGTTCTTCAATAAACACAACAGATATAATTTAATCATATAGAATATTATAGGTAAAATGAGTTGTCAATAGTTAATCGTAGCATATTAATAATATGAATCAATTATTATAAAAGCCTTTTTCTTCTTATTAGCATTTTATAATTATTTCTAGGGTATTACCTACCCGTTAAGTTCATACATAATAGCTAGTACAAGAAATTAACTACTAAAATCTTAATAATATTCCACTATGAAAAATTATAGTGAGTTACTACGTTATTATGTAATAATAATAATAAGAAGTAGTAATAATACAAATAATCATTCCATGCATTTATTATTAATAAACCAAAATAATACAATACCATACAATACCGATATTTTACATATGATTATTCTACATAACAAGATAGAGTAGCACACATAAGCAATAGAATAGCGCATGGAAGATTTATGGTTGCGAGGTCGTTTATTCAGAACTATCAGAAACTTCCTCCCATTTGGTTCTCTCTGCCAATTGTTTGTGTGCACATGGTCCGACAGACATTCTGGCAGTGTATTTAATTTTTGGTTGGGGTCTTGAGGTATCCGTTGCCTCAGTGGGTTTAATACAATAAGGGTGGTTACGGATCGAATGGTCCTGTTCCTTTTTAATAATTAAGGACTTTTTTATTATTGTGGTTGTTTTTATTATCTATAGCAAGTTGGAATTTCTCCTTAGTGACTTCTTTTATTTCATTAGCGAAATCCTCCTCCTCACTGATTTCGTCTGATGACGAACTATCTGAGTCATGTGTACGAGAATATGCTGACGAACTGTCTGCATCATGTGTACGAGAATATGTACCGGTGGTCATGAACCGAAATCTGCCAGGCGTAATATTCACAACCCGCCCGTCGGCGGTGTATCTGGCCCAATGTCCATGTTCGTTTAGAAATGGACGATCTTCGTTTACTCCAGGGATCATGGGTCCATGCCAACGATATTGTGGCTCCGGAAAACTAAAGCTGGGTGGAGCTGGAACCTCCTCTGGGTTACCGGGAGTTGAGATTCCCCGGCTAACACAATTTCTTCTTTAATAGGTATTGGAACGCCCTTTTCAGTTGTGGATAGAATAGATTCAGTGTCCGATTCCGAGTCGTACAAAATGATAGGATTAGAAGAAGTCATCTATCACATAATTGAAACACCAATTACGTTAGCATATAAATATATCACATATAATGTTTTTGACCAAATGACAAGCAAAAATCAGTAAAAACAGATATGGTCATAGTCCAGACTCACTAATGCATCCTAACAATTACCAGTTAAACACACTAATGTAATTTCTAGTTCCCTATGACCTCGAGCTCGGATACCAACTGTAACGACCCGTCAAAATCGCTATTGACGCGGCACGTTAATCATTGATTCCACAGTGAGGTTTTGACCTCTATATGATACGTTTTGATAAAATATTGCATTCATTAAAATAAGTGACTTTCTAAACATAGAAAGTTATAAACATGTGGGCGAGTGCTTAGGTATAAGCAAAACCCCAAAATACATAAGTCTTTAATTTACAGGTTGACATCACAGTCCAATTATTTATTACACAACGCAGTTTTATTTTGAATGCAATAAACTTTGTACAAAGCATGAGAGACTCTATGCAGGCAACAAACACATCACAGCGGAAGCAGTCTAAGGACCTGAGAATAAAACATGCTAAAAAGTCAACACGAATGTTGGTGAGTTATAGGTTTAATTGCTCGAGTCATAAATATATAAAGATAGACCACAAGATTTCATCAAAACTTTATCAATAGATTCTACGTAACAGAGCACCCTGGTAACTAAACTTAACGCTATAGTGATAATTACCTCATTCGTTTTAATACACGCAAACCAACGTGTCTTAAACTCAAATAACATACGTCCGTTAAAAGGCTAGCGCTCTAGCTCGGACGGGGATGTCAAGCCCTATGGATCCATATACAATTATTCGCGCCCACCAGTCCATATCCTATGTACTGGCAGCTACTAGTTACCAAAGCTAAGGGATTTTCAGTTTAACTCAGTGTAGAATTTAGTATGTACTTGTGTCTTATTGCGTTTAAAATAAATTGCATGTATTCTTTGCCCAAAAATATTTAAAGTATTTAAAAAGGGAGACTATAAACTCACGGTTCAATATTGAGATTCAATATTGTAGGCAAATTGCGTAGACGTAATGATGGTAGACGACTGTATGGTTGGCCTTGGATTCAAGAACATTACCCCGAATAATAACCAATATTTCCTTAGCTTAAAACGGTTTGAAACCCGAATTAAAAACACCCTCGTATATACCTTATTATTATTAAACTTAAATTTAAAATTATAATTATAATATAAATATAAATATTGATTACAGAGAAAAGAAAAAAGTGTATATAATTCGTCGAGTAAACTGGCCTTTTATAGGCATGTTTTCTGATTTTGGTCCCCATGCGATTGCATGGGTTTTCAGTGCTTTTGCCATGCGATCGCATGGCGTTTTGTTTGCTAGTTCGTCGACATAATATTTATTGTAGCAAATAGTGTTTTTGGTCCCCATGCGATCGCATGGGTTTTCAGTGCTTTTTCCATGCGATCGCATGGCTAGGCTGAACAGCTCATTTCTGCTTGTTTTCTAGTTCGCCGACATCAAATAGTGTTACTGTAGCAATAGTGTTTACTGTAGCAAATAGTGTTTACTGTAGCAAATAGTGTTACTGTAGCAATTCACTGTAGCAAAGTCGTTTTCACTGTAGCACTGTAGCAAAATACGGTTTCATTATAGGAAAGTCGTTTTTTACTTGTACATATATATATATATATATATATATATATATATATATATATATATATATATATATATACATACATACATACATACATACATACATACATACATACATATAATTGTTCATGAATCGTCGAGAGTAATCAAAGGTAATTGTATATATGAAACAGTTCTAAAATTTTGAGACTCAATCTAACAGACTTTGTTTAACGTGTCAAAATAATAAATCGTATAGAGAATTGGTTTAAATAAGTCGAAATTTTTCGAGTCATCATAATATTGTTTAATCATATTCTAAGTACAATACAATTACTTAAATATTAAATCTGACAATTAGCAGGTATACATATAAAACATAGTAAACATAAATTATACTCCATAACACAAATGTGTGTGTAAAATGTACGGAAAATAAATGAATAAACCTTAAATAAAATTAGGTATATAACTTAATTTAAATAAATAATCAAATATCTATACTAAATACAAAGTATGATATTTAAATATTTTAACAGACGGGCTCATAAACGTATCACTATATGTTTAAGAAACTTTGCGACATTGAATTGGAACAACTGATTGTTGTATTGTAATTGTATTCAATAATCAATAATAACGTTTACGATACTAATGTTTTCAATACCTCATACGCATCTAATCATACATTATATGAAGTGTGTTATAATAATGTATAGATAGATAGATGTATAGATAGATAGATTCATATTATATTACTACGTATTTATTTATAGAAAAATATACGGAGTACTCCGTATTCAATATTGGAAGTGATATTAACATCACTTACCCCAGTAACACCACCAAATAATTTTTTGGACATTTTTATCTATCTTTTAATTGCCATATATGATATATGATATATCACACCTCCTTATTCAGCCTAAGGGGTCCCCACGATGGTAGCTTAGTGGTGGTCATGGGTTCAATCCTTGACTCATGTCCCTTTAAGCATGTGTTATGCGATTTTCCTTTCACATATTAGCCCTGGGACCGGTCTGTGTGGGGTCGCTAGAGGGTCGATTTTACCCTTTTTTTTATTCAACCTAAGGGTAAAAGTGTCCAAAAAATAAATTGGTACTGCATGACAAAATGTATGCAGTGTTGCAGAAATCGGCCAATTCGGCCAAGAACTCGGGAAATTTCGGTTTCAAATGGTCAGGGCCGTCTCAACAATTGAGAAGGTCCCGGAAAAATAAAAATGGACCCTTATGCATGTTGGTCAGTCACCCGTGCAGTCATGTACGATGAACATATTAACGTTGAACACACAGCACGATCTTATGCACATTTAATGAGCTCGATCTTATGCACTAGTTAAAGTAGGCAAGTGGTAGCGAAAAACTGAACAGTAGATCTTTGGGCAAAGATTGCATCACTTGTAAGGAAACACTTCTGTTTGGGTCAACTATACATTTTACTATGCTTATAAGTTGAAACTTGAAAGTAATGAGAAAACATTGCAGCACTAAAAAGAAAAGATGGCAAATAAACCCAGTAAATATTCAACAATCCGACTTTTACTCTTATTATAAGCTCTATTAATTAATCCACACAGAACCATCTTTAGGTTAATTTACACAATTTATTCTTTACATATGCAACATACATAATACGTCTAAGGCGAAAAAAGTAAGCTTTAGGCTTCTTCAGCATCAGTTGAACTCGGACGAGTATCTAAGTAAAATTCTGAACCAGCTCCATCAATTATTCTTCCTCTGTCCAACACAAGAACATGTACGATTTATAACATAAACATGGGATCAAGTAAAAGCAAAAAAAAAAAAAAAAAAACCTGCATACCTCTCAAGAACAAACTTTCCTTCTTTATACTTCTGAGATTGTTCATGTGCGGTCTCCTGTTATTATAAATAATCATCCCACGTGAAATCGTTAATCTTTTAACACTCTACTCACATAAGAGTAAGAGAGCCAACTCTCAACATATTATAAAAGAAAGATTTCCGCGGCAATATGGGTGATACGCAGTGCATTTTACGCATTTAATTGATGTTAAAATTTGTTGATATCATATTATAAAACTGTGTAATCACTGCAGAAATTCACCAAATAAATACTTGTCCAAATCAGTAGGTTTTGTATATGGTAGGGAAATCCATTAAATCCTGATTAGGTATGCCTAAAGATTTTGTAAATAATTCCTTTTTTGAATAATACATTTGTCGGCTCGTCCCATTTAACACAAAAAGAAGAAGAAATTCAACAAATATGAACATAGGAACTAGGGCCGAGGGAGCTTACGTATTTCCAGCCAACACTTTGTCCACAGCATACGCAATATATATCTGTAACGGTATGCAATCCAGATAACATCATCCTCTCTTGAACAGGTCCAGCTGTAACGTTCACCCTAAAACAAAATGCTTGAAATATAGTGACCCCTGAAGAATTATACTAATGTTGGCCTAAAAAATGGCAATAATGTAACTCGTGGTTAAAGAGACATGGGGCATCAGCTTAAGATTGAACACATGGCACCAGTTTTATGTTGCATGTCCCCCAACGACTCGTCTACCATCGCGGGGTATGTTTGGACTATTGTGCAAGGCTAATGGATTGAGTTACATAATGCTTATACTAATTTCGATATATATTAGCTGAATTTCGCAACTACTGATTTGCTCACTTTTCAAACCAAAATTATACTAGCTTCTTTGGGGCATATATACACAATATATATACATATACATACAAGCTATAAAAATAAAATGAAAATTCGCATAAATTACTAATCAAGCATCATAGTGAATGAATATTGTATGAGGTATGAACAACTTACACATTGCTAAACAGGTAAGCTTTTCCTCGTCTGCAATAAAACGTCTGATTCAATGAAAAAACATATACATATATTAGCATGAAAATTTTGTCAAAAACTATGCAACTTCTACAAATTGAAACTTTCTTAAAAATGAAAACCAAAATTTGCATTTTCAAGTTCAAAATTGGTAAATTTACTCATTTAAACCCCTTACAGTTATAGTTTCTTGTTCAAAGATTTTCATCCAGAAAAAACACTATTAATTTTATTTTATTTTTTAATACGTTTATGTTCATTGTTTATTTTTATTTTTTCAAAATGTGAATCAAATATTAACAAAACAGGCCTAAGCCCAAATTAAACGAAAGTTATACTGAAATTATTACCCGGGAGACAACATTTTCAGCAAGAACTAAATTTGTTCTGCAAAGCTTGCATTGGTAAGTCCTTCCTTCTAATTCAACCATAAATACCCGACCCATTTCTTTACCCGAATTACTGAAATTCAGTACAGATTTGAATCGAATTATTTGATCAAGAATCAAAACCCTGATAACACTGAACAAAGAGTCATGAAATTGGATACGAACACAACAGGACTACTAATTTACTACTCCGTAGCAATTATTTTATATCTATATCCGACGCCCAATTTGTACTTACGTGACGTGTACCACCGCTACGGTGGCCTTATTTACAGTTGGGCTATGGTGGTGGCCTTATTTACAGTTGGGCTATGATAACCCACTATTAACCCGTATATACAAATCACTATAGTATGCAAGCCCAATAAGGATTATGCTTTTTTTAATATTTAACAAAAACATATACGGAGTAGTTTGTATATATTGAATAGGAACTTATACTCCATCCTTCTTAATTCAATAGTCATGATTTAACCTTTTATTTTCACTTTAACTTTAAATAACTATAACTATTTCTTGTTATATAATACTTAATGAAATTTATATAAATAAAATAAATTTTATGTATATGTATATTTTCATTTGATATAACTTTCATCAATAAGTAAGTATTATATAACATAAAAAAATTATTTAAAATAATAAGAAGAAAAGTCAAAACATGATTATTGAATTTTGACGGAAAGAGTAATATCTAATGAGAGATTACTAGGTTGTAAAACTTCCCTGATTAATTTATATACTCAAAAATTATATAACTAAAAGTGACATTAATGAATAAAGATTGAGGATCACTTCACTATCTATATAATACAAATGGTTTATGACATGAGTATATGATTATATATTACGAATAAAAAAATTCACTTTAAGATCATTTTTTCGTTTCTATGTAGATATGTGTGTATTATGGTTTTTGATTATAAATCTTAGTAACGTTATAGTGAGTGGCGTAAACTTGCAATATTTAGGGCATATCTTGGAGCTGTTATTAATAAGGTGTATAAAAGACTTGTGTATAGCGATTAATTTGACGATTATTGAATTGTACAAGATTTTTATGCATCTTAACAACGATCCTAGATGATGTTGTTTGAAAATTCTCACATAATACCCCATATGTTCAATTATACGTGTTCGTTCGCTATTAACTTTTTGAAGACAAAAATTTAAATTTTGTTGTACATTTTTTTTTTATATTATATAATTGTTGATAAAAGTTATATTAATGAAAACACATATGATGTTAATTCATTTGTATAATTTATCTCATATTTTATACATAATAAAAATATTTAAAGTTAAAATTGAAATAAAAACTTAGAAAAATCAGTGATATTTAGAGAATAATTCATTTGACTGCTTTTAAGTCATTAAAAATAGATGCCTAAATAGAAGTCAACGGTCACCCGTTAGTCGTTACCATGTTTGCATGAGTGTGCTCTTTGTAGGTAACAACTTAACTTTCATTCAAATAATTGAATATTAATAACTTCTGGAAAACATAATTATATTATATAATAAATTATAGATTATAGATTATAGATTATAAACGAATAACCTCAGGTGTGAAATAAACATATCGATTTGATATATTTTGTCGGTTCCACGTAGATTATTGAGGTGCTAACACAATAAGGACCACAAAAGGCGGCCATCGGGCTTGTCGTTTTCACGTCAACCCCAGCGTTTTTTTTTTTTTTTTTTTTACGAAGTGTGCTCCGTATTTAATTTCTTTTGAGATCAATCAGATCATCAAACAAATTACAGCATAAATTCGATTTATACCGAGTTTAAGCATACATTTGAATTCAACAAGCATAAATTCGATTTATACCGACTCAGTCAATGACTTAGCGATATCGAGGTCACTCTTACAGCTTTGAAATTGAGGGTTCGAGTCCTACTTAGTGTTGAGAAATTACGGTCTCACTAATTCCCACCACTTAGTCCAACAATAACAGTAAAAAAATAAGAACAATCCATAATACAAGAATTTAACGAGAAAACTTTAAAACGGGAGAAAAACTACGGAACTCTAAAGAGATAAATACACTGTATTACAAAGGCACGATATGGGTATACTCCCTACCCCATGCCCATCCCTTTCACCCATCAAAGGCTGCAACAGTCACTTCAATCTAATATCAAGTATCTTTTTTTTTTCTTTTTTCTTTTTTATAATATAAGATAAGATAATGATTCGTATGTATATAATATACTAATAATAGTAATGTATATTATATCCGTTCCAAATCTATAGTTCAGTATTTCATTTTGGGATGCCCCAAATTAATTGTCTACTTTCATAAATAGATAAGAGTAATTTGATAAAATTTTTTGGTGCCCCTACTTTATTCATGTAGGACAAAAATAGGTAAAAAATAAAGGGTAAGACTGGAAAGTTAACAAAAAGGTACAGTGTTTTTAATTGTCCACTTCCATAAATAGAAAAAAAAATAAGAAGATTAAGTTCTGTTATATCCTTAATGTATATGGTAGAATTAAAGGATAAAGAATAAGTTTGCGTAAAACTAGAAAGTAAACATAAAGTACACCACTTTTATTACATTTTCTTAAATTGTGTGTTTTTGCTTGGAGACAACTAATATGAGACGGAGAAGATTACATTTATTACATTTATTTTGTATTACAAACAATTAATAATAACAAATAATATTATATTTATTTTTTTAATCAGAAAGATATACAGAAGAAGATTCTTAATTGGAACGTCTAAGTTGAAGATACACATCTTGTTGAGTTTTATAAGGACGTTCCCATTCGGCGTCATATTTATAGTAATTCCATTGCGGGTGAGTTGGAAGTACCGGATAATCTCCTGCCAAATCCACTTTTACAAAGTGATTACCATGTACACGAGCAATTACACACACAAAATGTGATTGTACTAAATGCTCATATTTTCATCCAATCTATAATGTTCGTGAACAAAGTTTTTTAAAAAACGAAAAAAAAATTGCTTCCCCCCGCTTCCCCCCGATTGGTTACTTCTCCCTCGATCCTACCAATATATATATATATATATATATATATATATATATATATATATATATATATATATATATATATATATATATATATATATATATTAAAATAAATAAAAAATGTAAGTGATTTTAGATGGGTGCATGGATGTGATATGTGTGTACATGAGGTAATAGTAGGTGGGCCTTGGGAGTACGTTCATCAACACTCATTACAAATTATTACAATGACATAGACGACTCTTTTAAGCCAAATACACACTCCAAAGTATTTAACTAATACAACTCTCAAACAATGGTGAGAAAAAAGAAATAATCAAATGCTTAAAGTGTATTGATTTGTGCAAGTTGAAAGTATGTCAATGACCTCCTTTTATATCCAAGTATGTCACCCACACTTTCTTTCATCTATCAATGTGGGACAAAACTCATTTCATACTCAAAGAGTTCACCGAACATTTCTTCCATCTACCAATGTGGGGCAAAGAACATTATCAATTATTTTAGTCAAAATATAACCAACAAATCTCCACTTTTTGGATGAAAGAAGAAAACCATGCTTCCATATTGCAAGGATAACTGATGTAGATTCTTCCTTGATGATAACTTCAAGATCCTCATCTTCATGCCGCTGACATTGTCTCTCAAAAGACAAAACTTGCATCCTCATCGAACATTGTCAAGACCTGACAATCATTGTCTTCACAAACAATCATAATTCTAAAAAAAATTATCATACTCCATCATAAAGAGTATAACATTTAGAATATCACATTCCAAGCATTTCACATCGGCACATGTTGTATACCCAGCTGAACTGTTATGGTGCAACTTCTTGTTTGACTTTCCCCGGAAGTTTCATCATGTGACGATCGCTCCAAATCCATATGGACGAACGCGTCATTCATCGATAGTTTTAGTGTCAACACAAAGGTTGGTGAGTTCTAGGGAACCTGAGAATAAACATGCTAACAAGTGTCAACACAAAGGTTGGTGAGTTCATAGTTTTAGTGTTTCGCGTAATCTGTATATAAAGTGGATCACAAGATTTCAGTTGTTTCATCCAGAAACGTTTATCAATAGATTCTACGTAACAGAGCACCCCGGTAACTAAGCTTTAACGTTATAATGATAAATACACCATTCGTTTTAATACACGCAAACCAACGTGTCCTAAACTCAAATAACACACGTCCGTTAAAAGGCTATCGCTCTAGCTCGGACGGGGATGTCAAGCCCTATGGATCCATATACTGTTATTCGCGCCCATCAGTCCATATCCTATGTACTGGCAGCTACTAGTTACCAAAGCTAAGGGATTTTCGGTTCAAACTCAGTGTAGAATTAAGTATGTACTTGTATCCATTGCGTTTAAAATAAATTGCATGTATTCTCAGCCCAAAAATATATATTGCAAAAGCAATTAAAAAGGGAGCATTGAAACTCACCTTAGCAGCACATAAAGTTGTTCATCGTAATGTGATCGAAACTCGAAATATTAAATAATCGTAGATCTCAACCTAGAGAACATATGTTGGTCAATAAATGTCTATCAAGCTAGGTCAGGTCATAGTGTATCACAATCCTAATGCTCGAGATCGACATACAAAAGTTATCCAATGTTGTTTCAAATAGTCAATTTTGACAATAGTTCAACAAACGAGACGTACCTTATATAAGGATTCATTTACTCGGTTGGTAATATTTAAAAGTTTACTTTATCAATCTCGTAAACAAGTTGTTTAAATCTTAATTGCAGATTCAAAAGCAATTTCAATTAACGTCAATCATAATTCAGTTGATCATATCTTTTAATCCGTTCATCGAAACTATTCGATATCTAAATGAAAAGTTATTGATTTTTTGTGAAAACCCGGAAATTTCCAACCAAATTTAAACTTTATCTTTATATTATTCCGACACGATAAGCAAAGTTTGTTAAGTTAAATCTCAAGAATTTTAAATTGTGTTCATACATTCATTATAACCTCGACCAAATTCTGACGATTCACGAACCGTTATATATAAATAAATATGTATATATATGTATATATATATTATAAATTGAGAATATTAATAAAGTATTAAACGTATAATACTTTACATGAACGTATTTCTTTCAATATGTTTATCGATGGAATTAGAAGATAATATCAAATGATTGATTTATCAGATACATTATGATATGATTACGGGTCTATGTTATGAGGTCCACTGTGATTTAAGAAATCTATTCTTTTTGACAACATTCGGAAAATGGTAAAGTGATTTATAAGTAAGAACGTGAAGTGTAAATAACTTAGATGTTGGATATCGACAAGTTAAGTAACTCGACATTTTTCATTAAGATGATTTCATACGTTTATTTAACCTTTGAACTTTATCTCATGCTTCACCAACAAACTGTAATTTAAAAACTTGAAACCTATTATGAATATATATGATTCTACTTTTCTAAAACATTTTATGATATAACGATTTCCATTATTTTAACCTTTAAACAAAATGATTCTTAAAAATATATTTAGTTTTGGAAAACAAAATTATTATATTTATTTGATTTAGTTTCAAACGTACAAAAACGTTTTCAGTTTAAAAAGAACTTTATTATTAAAACGTATATAACTTTTATAAATATCTAGAACCACTTTTGACAACTCATTACTTAACCAGTATGATAATGATAACGATATTTATATTTTATTTTATTAAATATATATAACGATTTAAATTAATATTATATATATTTATACGCGTATTATACGTACATAGTTTTATACTTTTACTATACTTAAACTTTACCTTTACTTTATTTTTACTTTACTTTAACTTTAATAATTCACTTTAATAATTCATACTTTAATAATTCACTTTAATAATTCATACTTTAATAATTCACTTTAATAATTTATACTTTAATAATTTACTTTAATAATTCATACTTTAATAATTCACTTTAATAATTCATACTTTAATAATTCACTTTAATAATTCAAAAATCTATTATAAATAGAATTCAATAGGTTTCATTATTTCATAGAAACTTGAAAATATTTTTCTCTAAACTCTCTCAATCGATTTACATATATATATTTACTCCGTATTATTTCAAGATATTATTAGTATACATAAAATATTACGTCAGAGTGCTGTCCGAGTGATTTCGAAATTGTTTTTCGAGTGGGATTGGATTAAGGAAATTATGGGTTATAGCTATGGAGGTGATTGGGTATGGTTCATGGGTATGCTCGTGAGGTCAATATAGTGTTTATCATCTCCGTTGCATCTACGTACCTTTTCTGCAATATTGAATCTCAATATTGATACGTGAGTACTCATAATTTAACTTTTACATACTAATAGTGTATCCCTGACTAGTGCTCGAGTATATAGAATTATGCATGTTTGTACTTTTGATATTGCCTTTAGTTAGGTTATGTTGAATCCTGAATTAGTTATATATGCGACTGAGATAAGGTATAAGATATGTATGTCATTGGAAAGCTAGCGAAAAATTAAGAACTTTTCATTTAGATATCGAATGATTTCGATGAACGGATTTGAAGTTATAGTCCATCGAATTTTTGTATTATTATTAAAAATGATTATTATTATCGTCGTTATTATCGTCGTTCTAGTTTTATCTTATTATTATTATTATTATTATCTTTATCAATAAAAGGATTTATCATTAAAAAATTGTTATTTTTTTTATTATTACTATCGTTATTATCGTTAAAGTTATAATTAGTATTATTATTATTATCCAATTATTATTATTATTGGTATTATTATTATTATTATCATTATTAATATATATATCATTATTTAAAAATGATTATTGTTATTGTTAATATTATTATTACTATATTATCATTAAGATAATTATTAGTATTATCGTTAATAATGTTATAGTAACTATCATTATTATTATTAGTGTAATTAAAACAAATATTTGTAACACCTAATTATTTTGATTACTATTATTATCATTATTACGAACACGATATAAAAGACGATTAAAAGCAATTAAATGAAACGATTAGGAAATAATGGGTAAGAGTATCATGATAAAATTAAAATATTATAAGATATTGATTTAGATAAAATTATCGTTCTTATTATTTTTATCGTTACTATTATTATTAAAATTATCGTTAGTATTAAAACTATCATTTTAACAAAAATTATCATTTTAATAGAAATGTCATTGTTACTATAAAATATCATTATTATTATTATTTTAAATAGAATTATTATTTTAAAGATAATATTAAAAATTATCGTAAATATTAAAGTTATCAAAATTAGAATTATCGTTTTATCATAATGTCATCTTAGTAATTATAAATATTGATATTTTTATAATAATAATTATTATTACAAAATAATACAACTTTTACTTACTATCATTATAGATATTATTTTATCAAATAAATATTTGATACAAACATATTTTACTACGTGTAATAACTTACTTTAATAATACCTATCATATTATCTTTATAATATTAAATGAACCCTATAAATTTTATTACTTAATATATATAAAAGTATATTTTATTATATAAATATAATATAAAATTTTATTTATTAATAAATAAATTATATTATTTACTCTAATAAATCTTTTAAAAATATTTAAAAATATAAAACGACGATATTTAAACTATATATTAATCATGTATAGATTTTTGGAAATTATTTTGAGTCAAATTTACTTTTGTTGACTTTTGCATATTAGTCTCGAGCATTAGGATTGTGGTACACTATGACTTGACCTAATTTGTTAGACAAATATTGACCAACACATAAATATATATAATTAATTTAGGTTCGTGAATCCGAGACCAACCTTGCACTTGTTCAATGACGTTATATGTATTTTTACTACGAAATACAGTATGGTGAGTTTCATTTGCCTTTTTACCCTTTATATTTTTGGGACTGAGAATACATGCACTTTTATAAATGTTTGACGAAATAGACACAAGTAATTGAAACTACATTCTATGGTTGAATTATCGAAATCGAATATGCCCCTTTTTATTAAAGTCTGGTAATCTAAGAATTAGGGAACAGACACCCTAATTGACGCGAATCCTAAAGATAGATCTATTGGGCCTAACAAACCCCATCCAAAGTACCGGATGCTTTAGTACTTCGAAATTTATATCATGTCCGAAGAAGGATCCCGGAATGATAGGGGATATTCTTATATGTATCTAGTTAATGTCGGTTACCAGGTGTTCACCATATGAATGATTATTTTTTGTCTCTATGCATGGGAC
The DNA here is from genome assembly GCF_046630445.1 of Rutidosis leptorrhynchoides. NCBI lineage: Eukaryota > Viridiplantae > Streptophyta > Magnoliopsida > Asterales > Asteraceae > Rutidosis > Rutidosis leptorrhynchoides. The sequence goes on from NC_092338.1 coordinate 17,003,950, forward strand.
GTATATTTATGAGAACTGGAAATGAAATTCTTGTGGTCTATTAAAATGATGGAAATAAATGATTATGATAAACTAATGAACTCACCAACCTTTTGGTTGACACTTTAAAGCATGTTTATTCTCAGGTGTTAAAGAAATCTTCCGCTGTGCATTTGCTCATTTTAAAGATATTACTTGGAGTCTTTCATAGCATATTTCGAAGAACGTTGCATTCGAGTCATTGAGTTCATCAAAGATTATTATTAAATCAATTTATAGTTGGATAGTGGATATTATGAAATGGTATGCATGTCTGTCAATTTTTGATGTAAAGAAAGACTGTCTTTTAAAAACGAATGCAATGTTTGTAAAATGTATCATATAGAGGTCAAATACCTCGCAATGTAATCAACTATTATGAATCGTTTATAATGTATATGAACGGGTCCTTTCAGTTGGTATCAGAGCAGTGGTCTTAGCGAATCAGGTCTGCATTAGTGTGTCTAACTGATAAGTCGTTAGGATGCATTAGTGAGTCTGGACTTCGACCGTGTCTGCATGTCAAAAGTTTTGCTTATCATTTCTAGTCGGAAATCATCTACTTATCATCCATAGGACATTACCTTCTTATTATTATTAGTCTAGACACGTCTTGCTACATTAATTGCATGAATAGTGTATAGACAAAATTCATATCTTAGCGTATATGCTAAATCATATCTTATCGTATCTGTTACTTTAAACTTTGCCTGACATATCCCGCAAATTCCTCCGTAATCTATGAAATATTTTGATCTCTATATATAGATATCCTATGTAAATAGAATACCACTCGATAGCCGAAAAATCATTTTATATCGAAAATCCTTTATCCAATCGTACGAAATGGAATTTGTCATCAGTTCAAGTCACTCGGATTCCGAAATGGAATCTCACTCAAGCTCCGAAAGCAGTGTGACCGAAATGGATCACCCAATCAGTCATCACCTATTTTGGATGAATTGGGGATGGGTTCGTAGCCTCCTCAATCATTGGAAACAAGAAGAAGGCGATCCTTTCCATCCACCACATTGCCCTCTTGGCGAAGAACCTGAAGCACTTACCGGCGAACCTGTTCGAGACACCATTTTCTCTCTCATTTCCAGGGTATCTCGTTACGATTATATACTACATCAAATTCTAGATTTTATTTATCCTCTCGTTCCGACCGACAATCATCCTGGAATAATAGAAGAACTCAACGAACTTCGCGCTCGGGTAGTGGCTTTGGAGAATATGGTGCAGAGATTACAAACACCAGCAGCAGCACCAGCAGCATAACCAGTACCACCATCATCAATGCCAACAGTACCATTACCACCTCCAACCACAACCGCGTTGTAAACCTCAACTTCACAATCTGTCCCACTAGCATCAACGTCATACGCACCATAGATACCAAGGAGTACCAATAACAATAACTGACGAAGCATTAATTCATAACTTCATTGGAGAAACATTCCGCGGCGATTATATAATCTCTAAAGTCTTAGAGATTATCTAATCTAGCACTAACCATAAATCAGTTAAGCGAACAAAAATGATAGAAGGAAGAGTAGAAACCCTGACAAAAATGGTGTGTGATTAACAAGTTAAACTTGTTTTACCAACAGCATCAACAGTACCTCAACGTCACCAGCATCGTCAGTACAGTCAACATCAGAATCAACAACACCTATAATATCACAAACTCCGTCAGTTCAAGAATCACTGTAGACATCATTACGAATCAATAACGTGTATATTGTATCAACAAGTTATGAAGAATTAACTCATTCCCTCTGAAGAAATTATATATATATTTTATATATATATATTTTGAAATAAAAAATAAATCTTTCCGTGCTAAGCTATTGTGTGTGAATCTTAACTACTCGGTTAATTCATATTACAAATACGCAATAATGTACGTCCCTCGCCCGCGACTTAACCATCGTTAACTACAATCTCTGTCTCAATTCAACAAATTCCAATTCCTAATAAATCAAGTATATATTTGATTTTACACTTCATCATTGATGTAACCGAAACTTTTCAGATAACATCATTCGTACTTTGCGAAGTTCACAAGAATTTAACGAAAACCAACATCACATCTCAACAAATAACGAAGTATTGATTCATAATTTCAATATTATTGAAGAAATACTTATGTAACCTCTAAAGCCTTCAAGGAATTATTCAATTCTAGTTCCAACCGTAAATCGAATGAGTTTAATTTAGTATTAACTCATTAAAATCTATGTTACATCTGAGGAGAATATATACATATATATTTTCATAAAGACTGTAATAAAATTCTTATGTACAAAATATTAATTGTGAAAAATTTTTAACGGGTAGGTAATACCCGAGAGATATATATAAATTCACAATTAATATGTTACATTCTTCGAATCAGATTAAGCAAATTATCAATTATACTTCCTACTTTCACAATAATATACATTCTTTCATAGAAATCAAAACAACCATACTCATTCAAACCCAATTACATATTCTGATTTTAAAATTTCAGAATTCAATTCGAGATATAACCGGTACCATCACTTTTAGATTCCTACATCTTTCAAAGCTATACTTTGACTTCAAAAGTGTGTTAGAACATCAAATGTATACAAACAATTACAATCTGTGTTCAAACCCTTCGAAAATCTCTGAAGACACTTCAAATAATGAGCAATCAAGATGATGATCCAACCACATATTACCCACAGTTATGTACTTAAAAAGCTCTCGAAACCAAAGTCATAATTCAACACATATCTGTGTCAGATCTTTTGGCATTTATTAGCAAAAAATAACCTTGCAATTCCTTTGCAAAGTAGCAAATTATATCACAGCTCCAGCAAGACAACTTCGATTTTTTCATTCGGAGTAGCCTTATCATAATTTTGATGTATGTGATTACCCTTTTGTTACCGGAGAACCTTTCATATTCCACCACATTAGCAATAAAGTTACCAACAACTTCACTGGTCTTGGGCATTCCGAAGAATCTTTATATTTATCGAAACCTCATCATTTACTCATCTGCCTTTTGTAACGAGAATTGCCATACGAATCATTGGGAATTAGCAATCAGTATTTTGAAATCTCACAGCATGTTGACGCCAACAGTTATACATAACGTCTATTTCCAAGGCTTACATACTTCGAATGTGAAGTTTCTGAAAAACACTCTGAACTGCGAACTAGTTCTCGAAATGCTGATGAAGCAACAAAAACTGTAAACAACCTTAGCAGTAAAAAGTTTGATGATAAAGATTAGTGTATTAACAAAGCTCAGAAATAGAGAAGTTTTGGAACTGGAAAACGGATTGAGCAAAGTATGAAGGAGGCTGTGGACAAATCACAAAGACTGAACCTGCCTTCAAAGAATCCAAATGATTCAGTGTCTGCTGAAGTCATTAACGAATACCTTGCTCCTGACACTAAACCCTTACAGACAATATTCTTCATCATCCTCTTATATTAGAAATTCTAAGATATCATCGTATCTTTCATTATAAATATCCTCCATATTTCTGAAGATATTTCCATAACTATTCTTATCTGGAATCATTTATCTCTTTGCGCTATCTGTATTACATCAAAAAGGAAACTATTTAGTTCCTATACTCTGTAAACCTTTGAGTTTAAAATATGAATGTTTTTGAAGTAGTGTTGGAAACTGAAGCATGAGTTAGTATAATATAATGACACTTGATCAACGTGATTATATTACAGTAATTCATGATGAGTTTCTAAATGGAACGTGATGATTCACAGATCATAACATCATCATGTGCCATGTTATACGACTCTTGTATTCTATTTAACCTCTAAAATATCAAGAAAATATTTCTTGATGATTCAGCCTTTTCCAAGGTATTCTAGTAATTTGACAAGTCAAGATCGTGCCATCACAATTTTCTTCCTAGAACATTAACAATGTTCATTCCGAAATTTATATCTGTGAATTCTGGACCATTACAAGCGGTGCTTAATCGCAAGAAGAAGAAACGAAAGGACAAAACTCCGAAATAGAAATTGGGGTATAAATTGCAGCAAATAAAAGAGAGCATTAACTATGGATGACAATGATTATAGAAGATAGAAATAGAGACTTTGAAATATAAGGGAAGATATAAAGCCCAACGACAAACCAAAAATTATAAACCATATATATCGATGCATATATCAATATAAAGACACGGGAGAACTAGAAACACTATAAACCCAAGAGTATAGTAGAAGTAAATAGATTCTTCCGGCGGTAGATGAAAAAAAAGAATGACCGATATGAAAGTTATAAGTATATCGAGAATCAGAACTGGATGGAGCATATTGATGAACACTTTAAAATATGAGTTGAGGGGGAAAGAATAGACGGTGATCAAACATGACTAGGAACTTAGAAATTAACAGATTTAACTCATACAATGACGAAATAAGTGAATCAAACCCTCTAGTAAATAGGTTAAGCTTTTTGGGATTAATTTAGTCATACCATAACTAAATCAAGTGTGATTAGATCAACACCTAGAGCTATTATTCACTACCTGGGTGATTTGGGTTGAGAGAGAATCGGAGGAGCTCACCAGATCTGAGTGTGTGTAATAAATGAGAGGCTTAACCTAAAATGAAGAACATAAGACTTTATGTACCCCTGCTGTTGACTCACCCGTATGATTCATCCATCACACATACGAGTTGGCTTCATCAGCAGTACGGGTGATCACTCACTCGTGTCTTCTCATTTAGGTTGTAATTGTGACTTAGCTCAGTATCAACCGTGCATATGAGCCTATCAGCCGTACGAGTGAGGCTTTACTCGGACGTCTGACTAAGTCTAACATAGTCAAACATCCAAATCTCGTTCCTGCAGTTGCTGTAACCACATACAAACACGGATAGGATAATAACGAACAATCATGGTGGCCTGTAAACTGTTGTACCTGCAATGGACGTGGGTAGATGTCTAGGGACTTGTATAAAATGCATCAACAGAAGGTGTGAGTTGTAAGAAAACGAAGGAGGTGAATTTATAAGAAAATCTCTGACGGAACAATTAAAATGGACCATCGCATTTAAAGCGGATCCTAATTCCTTTTGTTACCGGAGAATCAAATATTATTACAAAGATTTTCTTCAAATCCCTTGAAATCTAGAAATCAATCATATCTACGTCAAATGATAAGATGAATCTACACTTACTCATTTCACTCTTCTATGTTAGCTTCATTCATACTCTTCATATAAATGGATTGTTTATCCAAATTATTCGCTGATGATAAAACTCTAATTTTCAGCCTGTATGCATCATGAAAACATACTTATTATCATTCACGACCTTTCCACTCAAATTTCGGGACGAAATATCTTTAACGGGTAGGTACTGTAACAACCCGGAAATTTCCAACCAAATTTAAACTTTATCTTTATATTATTTCGACACGATAAGCAAAGTTTGTTAAGTTAAATCTCAAGAATTTTAAATTGTGTTCATACATTCATTATAACCTCGACCAAATTCCGACGATTCACGAACCGTTATATATAAATAAATATGTATATATATGTATATATATATATTATAACTTGAGAATATTAATAAAGTATTAAACGTATAATACTTTACATGAACGTATTTGTTTCAATATGTTTATCGATGGAATTAGAAGATAATATCAAATGATTGATTTATCAGATACATTATGATATGATTACGGGTCTATGTTATGAGGTCCACTGTGATTTAAGAAATCTATTCTTTTTGACAACATTCGGAAAATGGTAAAGTGATTTATAAGTAAGAACGTGAAGTGTAAATAATTTAGATGTTGGATATCGACAAGTTAAGTAACTCGACATTTTTCATTAAGATGATTTCATACGTTTATTTAACCTTTGAACTTTATCTCATGCTTCACCAACAAACTGTAATTTAAAAACTTGAAACCTATTATGAATATATATGATTCTACTTTTCTAAAACATTTTATGATATAACGATTTCCATTATTTTAACCTTTAAACAAAATGATTCTTAAAAATATATTTGGTTTTGGAAAACAAAATTATTATATTTATTTGATTTAGTTTCAAACGTACAAAAACGTTTTCAGTTTAAAAAGAACTTTATTATTAAAACGTATATAACTTTTATAAATATCTAGAACCACTTTTGACAACTTATTACTTAACCAGTATGATAAAGATAACGATATTTATATTTTATTTTATTAAATATATATAATGATTTAAATTAATATTATATATATTTATACGCGTATTATACGTACATAGTTTTATACTTTTACTATACTTAAACTTTACCTTTACTTTATTTTTACTTTACTTTAACTTTAATAATTCACTTTAATAATTCATACTTTAATAATTCACTTTAATAATTCATACTTTAATAATTCACTTTAATAATTCACTTTAATAATTCATACTTTAATAATTCACTTTAATAATTCATACTTTAATAATTCACTTTAATAATTCAAAAATCTATTATAAATAGAATTCAATAGGTTTCATTATTTCATAGAAACTTGAAAATATTTTTCTCTAAACTCTCTCAATCGATTTACATATATATATTTACTCCGTATTATTTCAAGATATTATTAGTATACATAAAATATTACGTCAAAGTGCTGTCCGAGTGATTTCGAAATTGTTTTTTGAATGGGATTGGATTAAGGAAATTATGGGTTATAGCTATGGAGGTAATTGGGTATGGTTCATGGGTATGCTCGTGAGGTCAATATAGTGTTTATCATCTCCGTTGCGTCTACGTACCTTTCCTGCAATATTGAATCTCAATATTGATACATGAGTACTCATAATTTAACTTTTACATACTAATAGTGTATCCCTGACTAGTGCTCGAGTATATAGGATTATGCATGTTTGTACTTTTGATATTGCCTTTAGTTAGGTTATGTTGAATCCTGAATTAGTTATATATGCGACTGAGATAAGGTATAAGATATGCATGTCGTTGGAAAGCTAGCGAAAAATTAAGAACTTTTTATTTAGATATCGAATGATTTCGATGAACGGATTTGAAGTTATAGTCCATCGAATTTTTGTATTATTATTAAAAATGATTATTATTATCGTCATTATTATTGTCGTTCTAGTTTTATCTTATTATTATTATTATTATCTTTATCAATAAAAGGATTTATCATTAAAAATTTGTTATTTTTTATTATTATTACTATCGTTATTATCTTTAAAGTTATAATTAGTATTATTATTATTATTATCCAATTATTATTATTATTATTATTATTGGTATTATTATTATTATTATCATTATTAATATATATATCATTATTTAAAAATGGTTATTGTTATTGTTAATATTATTATTACTATATTATCATTAAGATAATTATTAGTATTATCGTTAATAATGTTATAGTAACTATCATTATTAATATTAGTGTAATTAAAACAAATCTTTGTAACACCTAATTATTTTGATTACTATTATTATCATTATTACGAACACGATATAAAAGACGATTAAAAGTAATTAAACGAAACAATTAGGAAATAATGGGTAAGAGTATCATGATGAAATTAAAATATTATAAGATATTGATTTAGATAAAATTATCGTTCTTATTATTTTTATCATTACTATTATTATTAAAATTATCGTTAGTATTAAAACTATCATTTTAACAAAAATTATCATTTTAATAGAAATGTCATTGTTACTATAAAATATCATTATTATTATTATTTTAAATAGAATTATTATTTTAAAGATAATATTAAAAATTATCGTAAATATTAAAGTTATCATAATTAGAATTATCGTTTTATCATAATGTCATCTTAGTAATTATAAATATTGATATTTTTATAATAATAATTATTATTACAAAATAATACAACTTTTACTTACAATCATTATAGATATTATTTATTCAAATAAATATTTGATACAAACATATTTTACTACGTGTAATAACTTACTTTAATAATACCTATCATATTATCTTTATAATATTAAATGAACCCTATAAATTTTATTACTTAATATATATAAAAGTATATTTTATTATATAAATATAATATAAAATTTTATTTATTAATAAATAAATTATATTATTTACTCTAATAAATCTTTTAAAAATATTTAAAAATATAAAACGACGATATTTAAACTATATATTAATCATGTATAGATTTTTGAAAATTATTTTGAGTCAAATTTACTTTTGTTGACTTTTGCATATTAGTCTCGAGCATTAGGATTGTGGTACACTATGACTTGACTTAATTTGTTAGACAAATATTGACCAACACATAAATATATATAATTAATTTAGGTTCGTGAATCCGAGGCCAACCTTGTACTTGTTCAATGACGTTATATGTATTTTTACTACGAAATACAGTATGGTGAGTTTCATTTGCCTTTTTACCCTTTATATTTTTGGGACTGAGAATACATGCACTTTTATAAAATGTTTGATGAAATAGACACAAGTAATTGAAACTACATTCTATGGTTGAATTATCGAAATCGAATATGCCCCTTTTTATTAAAGTCTGGTAATCTAAGAATTAGGGAACAGACACCCTAATTGACGCGAATCCTAAAGATAGATCTATTGGGCCTAACAAACCCCATCCAAAGTACCGGATGCTTTAGTACTTCGAAATTTATATCATGTCCGAAGGAGGATCCTGGAATGATAGGGGATATTCTTATATGTATCTAGTTAATGTCGGTTACCAGGTGTTCACCATATGAATGATTATTTTTTGTCTCTATGCATGGGACGCATATTTATGAGAACTGAAAATGAAATTCTTGTGGTCTATTAAAATGATGAAAATAAATGATTATGATAAACTAATGAACTCACCAACCTTTTGGTTGACAATTTAAAGCATATTTATTCTCATGTGTTAAAGAAATCTTCCGCTGTGCATTTGCTCATTTTAAAGATATTAATTGGAGTCTTTCATAGCATATTTAGAAGAACGTTGCATTCGAATCATTGAGTTCATCAAAGATTATTATTAAATCAATTTATAGTTGGATAGTGGATATTATGAAATGGTATGTATGCCTGTCAATTTTTGATGTAAAGAAAGATTGTCTTTTAAAAATGAATGCAATATTTGTAAAATGTATCATATAGAGGTCAAATACCTTGCAATGTAATCAACTATTGTGAATCGTTTATAATGTATATGAACGGGTCCTTTCATTTTTCACCAGCTTTCCAAAAACATGTATATCATATACCTTTTACCAGTAATATATGTATTTAATTCGTGATTCATCATAAACTGTTTAACGACGAAATTTAGCATATAAGCATGTATAAATATATATACTCGAGCACTAGACATGGATACACAATTAATATATAAAAGATAAAATATGAGTGCTTACGTATCAATATTGAGATTCAATATTGTAGGAAAGCACGTAGATGCAACGGAGATGATAAACACTAAGTTTGATTCACAAATATACCCCCGAACATTACCCATAACCTCCTTGGCAAAAACCCATAATTTTCTTAGCTCTATCTCGCTTGAAAACCATTTTGAAAGTGACATGCTCAAGACCTCGTCATAGTATTTTATGTATAATATTAATACTACTACTAATAATAAGATTAATAATAATATTAATCTTAATAATAATAATTATAATAATAATAATAATAATAATAATAATAATAATAATAATAATAATAATAATAATAATAATAATAATAATATAAATATAATAAATAAATACGGAGTAATATATGATGTGTGAAAACTAAGCCAAAAATCAAGCAATTTATAGAACCTTTTTTGAAAAAGTACCCCATGCGATCGCATGGGATTTGTGCTTCAAGGCCATGCGATCGCATGGCCCTCTGATCCAGCTCACAAACTTTTAACTTTTTATTTGTCGACATAATTTTATATAATATATATAATATATTTAATTTATATAATTAATTATATATTATATTAAATTCACATGCATAGTTGACTTGTAATTTTTGTTCCGATGACTCGTACGTTGTCACTCGACTTATGTCCCGGTTTCGGTTTCTCGAACGCATTTTCGTACGCTTAGAAAACTCGCAATTTACGTTTTGTGACTCGTACCTTTGTCAAAATATAGTCTTAAATTATCAATAAACTATATCATTCAAAGTGTATCTTAAACTTTCGAGTGTTCTGGTCATTTACTTCTATAAATCATTGTCTCGCTATTTGTTGATATATATATATAATAACAAATCGTTTTATGACCAAGTTAATATATATTTTCAACATTCATAAACACGTTTTAAATATACGTCGCAAGTTATTCATACAATTAATATTCTAACTTATCATATATATTCAAATAAATATTTAAACCAATAAGTTTAATGTACGGTATTAAACAATTAAAACTTTGTTACGTTTTCAAGTTATAGTATATATATGTATCTATTTACATATAATGGTTTGCGAATCGTTGAGAACAACTGAAGGGTACTTGAATAGTTCAAAAATTTTGAGATTCAGTTTTACAGACTTTGCTTATCATGTCGAAAAGATTAAATCATTTAAAGATAAAGTTTAAATTTGGTCAGAAATTTCCGGGTCATCACAGAATGGGTTATAGTTAGTGCCTTGTTTGTAGGTGGACTAACGTTTATATTAGTAATGCGGATATTATAAATATGTCATTGTGTTGTGATAATAATTCTCGCGTGTGATGTTGTCGTGTAGAATTTGTTTGTGTTTGTTTATGTCATCAAGCGAGGCGGTCGTTGTACTAACAAGTTGATACGGCGTGTATGCGTAATAAGGACTTGCAAACCTTATTACGGGTGCAAATCATGTCTAACAAGTGATGTATGACGAGTGTTAGCAAGATGGGACGGTGTTGTGCGTGTGGTTTATACGTTCGTGATCTAATCGTTTACATTCCTTAGAATGAAAACAGAAGATGGATGAGGAACGAGTGAGCTATTCACGAAGGGAAGGATGAGTTAACGTTAAGGATTGAGGCTGTGTTTGAACAATATGTCTCGGTTTTCACCGACAAAGTTAGAGAGGTAACCAAGGAGTTGGTCGAAGGACAAATGACGGAAATGGTCCGAGACCAAGTGACTAAAGTTGTAAAGGAAGAGTTTGAAAAGAGGTTTCCCAAACCTCGAGGTAGTGATGATGAAGATGTACTTGCAAGGTTAGGATTGCATGGTGCTCATGGTAAGAGGGCACGAAGTATGCCTAAAGGCGTCGGGAATGTGAAGAAGAAGAGTAAGAAGGGTTACAAGCTCACGTGCTTCAAGTGTGGGGAACGGGGTCATTTGGCACAAGATTGTACGGTAGTGCCTTTAGGCTCAATCAGGTGTTTCATTTGCCGGATGGAGGGACACCGGAAGTCAGAGTGTTCCGAATCCCATAACGATCGGGTTAGGAGGTTAGAGCGCGAATACATGATGGGAATGGAGCACGGAAGCCCAACAGTTCTACATCAGGTACTTTTAGTACGAAATTATATGTTGTTCGTTTGTAATAACATGCGGTATGTGCGTAAGTCTTAGTTAAACTTTATTCTCCTTTGGAGATAATTCGTAGCAAGCGGGTGGTTTACGTTTATGGTTCCGGTTTGCTCTCAGCAGAGTGTATAAGTGGTGTGTTGTGCCTTGATCCTATGGTGCGAATCCTTGGGTGCTTAAGCATTTTGGTTGGTATCGGGTCGTTAAGCTCGGTTGAGTGAGACCCTTAAAGTCTCAATGGTGTTATGCATGTTATTGATCTGGGTGACGTTCCTAATGGAAGTACCCTATGGTGATGTTTGATTGTTGGGCGAAGGGCGTAAGACTTGGTGCAACTAAGCATTCCTTAGTATTTGGGAAATGTTTCTACCAAACCATGGAAATGGGTTTTGGTGTTCGGTCGTTAAGCGCGTATTCGCTTTCGTGTTGAAGTTGATGAACCATGAGGTTCATCAGGTGGATTGAAACTCTTGAAATTGAGTGTTGATCTCGATGTATGTTGGTAAAGGAGTCTACGTGACGCGACATTAGGTGCCTTTTTATACCTACTAGCGTGGTGTTCGACTCCGATTGTGTTGCGGTTACATTGTACTTAGGGTACCAAAGTGAAACCCTTAGGTACAAGAGTGATCGGGTGAAATTCGACAAACTTAAGCAATTGGATGATTGCAAGTACATAGTTGGTGTAATTTGTGGTACACTTTTCGTTCGAAGTGTTTAAGGATAGGTTAGGATCCTTGGTATGCTCAAAGTTGAAGCAAGACATGGTGATGGGCCGTGTGAACCCAATTATTGGTAAAGTCTACCTTTGGTAGCATTGTGCGGGTGTACGAGATGCGGTTATGGAACGTAGTTCCAAGTGGGGGAGTTACACTCCCGCACGCGGAGGTTTTAGTGTGAGATTTCGGACAATGCTTTTGGTAGATCCGAAATTTGTGTCGGGACGTAGATTTGGTCGATTTGTGGTAGAGTAAAATTTCGGTTAAATTGTACCTATAATTTTGGATTTGAATTATCACCAAGGTGGTAATGTGGTAAATCTCGTTGAGAGATAATGGACGGGTATGGCGAGCAAGGTGAAATACCTCGGTTAAGGGATGTGCGTATCGGATCCTCTTTTAGAGAATTAATGTTTTGTGCCCATGTTTGATATAGGTGGTTATTGCTCGATTGTGTGAATGGTTAGTGGTATCCGTTAGGATTCACTATGGCGTAGCAGAGCGCGATGTTACGCTACTCGTCGTTCGAGGCCAAAAGGGCGTTGATTGATGAAGCATGACCTTCTGGGTCCGCTAACTTCATCATGGTATTGGTGATTGATGAAGCATGACCTTCAGGGTCCGCTGACTTCATCATGGGATCGTTGATTGGTGGAGCATGACCTTCGGGGTCCGCTGACTTCATCATGAGATCATTGATTGGTGAAGCATGACCTTCGGGGTCCGCTGACTTCATCATGGGTGTAGTGTTATATCGGTGAAGCGTGATTGTTGACGGGGTCCGCTGACTTCATCCGGTGTTGAGTGATCTATCGGTTATTTTATACACTGATGGTGGGTTCGTAAGGACCGTGTGGTGTGATCTATCGGTCGTTTTATACACCGATGGTGGGATCGTGAGGACCATGTTATGTGATTAGTGATTGCGATAGCCGTGTTTCACTCATATGATGTTAGGATAGTGGCGTATTGGTTGTATTGCGCACTACAAATGATGTTTAGTGGTAAGTGTAATCCGTAAGGATTCATGTGGTTCGATATTCAACGTTCAAATTGTTGACTTTAGGTTGAGACTTGGTCGCTTTTAGCGTGGTCCTTGGTAAAGGTACGCTAAGGAATTGATATCTCGGTTCGAGATTGGTCGAGTTTTTCCCGATGTGAGGGATTGAGCAAGGTTTTAGTGCTCCGTTGGTGGATTTGAAAAATCGCGGGTGACGATTTAGTTGTTAAAGGTTATTCATTGGGAAAAAATGTCTAGGAAAGTTAGGATTGGGACTTATGATTGAGGACCGTTGAGTAGGTCCGGATTGGTTAAGTGGAGAAGATCAGGAGGACGTGATCGAGTTTAAGTGGGGGAGAGTTGTAAGACCCAAATATTTATTGTACATAATGTATTTATGGTATACGATACGTGTATGAAGTGTACGAAGCATGTACGTGTTGTTTGCTCGAACGTCGAAGGAAACTGGACGTTGTCTGAAGTGACAAGGTGTGTAAGTATCTTTTCAACCCCAAATAAAGTTTGAGTTGATGTTTCAAAGCCTTACTATTGGAAAGAAAATCTTATTACGTTTCCAACGATATTTGATTCATCGAAAACGGAGCTACGGTCAAAAAGTTATGGCCAAAACAAGTTTCTGAAAACTGACCTGAAGGTTGGAGCGGCGCTCCACCTTATGGCGCGGCGCTCCGATGGCGTCAGAAGCAATTTTCAGCTTTTTTAAAAGGTTTAAATGAGGGGTACTTTGGTCTTTTCAATTGGGGTCGGTTTAGGGTCACCAAAACTGATCTAGAACTCCATTAGAGCTCATTTCTCACCCACACAAACACTCTCATCCATATTTAGAGAGAGAGGAAGAGTTCTAGAGTGAGAGAGCTTGAATTGGAGAAGAAGGAGTCGAATTCTAGCCAAAGCTCGGGTTTTAAAGTTGTTCATCTCGCTCCTAGCTACGTTTTGGTAGTATTGGTAAGTCCTAACTCCGAATTTCATTTGTTAGATTTGATATTCAAGTTAGGGTTTGAGATTGTTAGTTGTAAAACCCATTTGGTTGATGAAGAGGGTTTATGGAAACTTGCTATTTTGATATTTGGCGGGTGTTGGGTTAGTTAATGATTTAACCATGTTTAAGACTTGTAAATGGTGTATAATCACTAGTGTTAGTGATTATTGGTGTTTTGGAAACCATTAGGGTTCTTATGGTTGACTAATTTTGACTAGAGTCAAAATTAGGGTTTGTTGATGATTATGACTCAATTGCCGATTTAATAAGGTTTATAAACTTAAAATGGATTAAGTTGAAGCATAGAACCGAGTTAAATATGTTTTTGTGTCAAAACTTGCTAATGGCGTGATATTGACTTCTTATGGGTCAAATTAGGGTTTAAGTGTCATTTTGGGCAAGATAGGTGTTTAACACCTATGATTGGGTTTGATTGGCATATTAAGACCATTCTCACTTGTGTTAGTGATTATTGGTTAGTTTGGGCACGGTTTGTGCTTGGAAGTGCATTTGGGTCGAAATTGCACTAGTTGTCAATTTGGGTTGATTTGTATATCCACCCTAATTGTGTTACTTGTTATGTGATAAATGGATTAGGTACATTCCATCGGCGATTGCAGATTATTCGATAGCATTCTTCAAGGCGACAAGGTGAGTGTTAATATCCTATATGCATATGTATGTGTAGGATGGGTACGGGTCGGGTGAAGGGGTTCTCACTTATAGAGCTCGCTTCTCGTATAGGTGGAATTGTTGGACTTGTGTATAGGTCTAATTGGCACGGTTGTGCATTTTGGTTGACCACTTTGGGGAGGTGCACACTTTGTGTGTACGTTATCACATGGGCGTGTGATGTGGACTTATATAACCCCAATGACGAAGGGTTAATATAGTGAGTGGAATATTTATATGTGTTGGTATATAATGTATCTATTTGTTGTAGCGTGAAATGTGTAGTGTCGAGGTGCTAAGACACCACGTTTCACGTGATGAGTGAAGCATCGAGGTGTTAAGATGCCACTCAGGGTGAAGCATCGAGGTGTTAAGATGCCACCTAAGGGTGTAGTGTCGAGGTGTTAAGACACCACTCCATAAAATAATGAGTGAAGCATCGAGGTGTTAAGATGCCACTCGGGGTGAAGTGCCGAGATGTTAAGGTGCCACCCTAGGGGTTAGTGATACGAGGTGTTAAGTACCCTAACGGATGTTATGAACACCGATGGCGTTTTCGCGAGCGCCATTCCCTTGTACGATTGGTTAACCATGGTTATTGTGTTGTAAACGTAAGCAAATTATGTTATTCGAGATATATATATATATATATATATATATATATATATATATATATATATATATATATATATATATATATATATATATATATATATATATATATATATATATATATATATTGTATACATATAATGTTGTATTGTCATGATGTAGCTAACCCTCCGGGTGTAGCTTATTGGCATTGTTCATATCGTTGTTGGTGAACTTATATTTTGTTGATGTATCTTTAGCTCGTTGCTTAGTGATCTTACGGTATGCTTAGACTAGCTTGCCTTTATGCTTGGATGCTCCGGTATGCGGTATTTGGTTTTGTGTGGCGTGTCCATTTTATGTATATATATGTATGTAGTATATTCTCACTCACTAAGCATTAGCTTACCCTCTCGTTGTTTACCTTTTTATAGATTTGCATGGATGCGGTGGCTCGGGTAAGCGTGGGACTAGTGGACTCGCGTTGTTGCTTTAGAAGGCTTGCTTTTGGATTGATTAGGATTGGGTAGCGTATCCCCAATCGCCATGCTCAGCTTTATTTTGTGTTAAAAGTCGTGTGGTCGAAAACTTGAAATTGGTACTTAAAGGGTAATTTGGGCATATGTGGGCCCGGTGTCGTAAAACCCTTTTTATTGATGGAACGAGTTAGTTTTAACTATTATAATATGTTGTGAAAACCGTTTAGTCTAAATGTGTCGGGAAGTGGTCAAACATTTTTGCATTTGGGACTTTTTGGGACAGCAGCCTGTTCAGACCCTTTTGCGCGCCGCGCGGGGTCTTGGCGCGCCGCGCCATTTGCTGCACAAAGAATTTTTTTTTATTCTGCGTTATTGTTTGGTTAACAGGTTGCGTCTAGACAATTGAAGATTCAAGAGCAGAATTATACGACGCATGATTTGGAATTAGGCGCGGTTGTTTTGGCATTAAAGACTTGGAGGCACTACTTATATGGGGTCAAAAGTATTATATATACCGACCACAAAAGTCTTCAACACATATTTAATCAGAAACAACTGAACATGAGGCAGCGCAGGTGGATCGAATTGTTGAATGATTACGACTTTGAGATTCGTTACCACCCAGGGAAGGCAAATGTGGTAGCCGATGCCTTGAGCAGAAAGGACAGAGAACCCATTCGTGTAAAATCTATGAATATAATGATTCGCACTAACCCTACTACTCAAATAAAGGAGGCGCAACAAGGAGTTTTAAAAGAGGGAAACTTAAAGGATGAAATACCCAAAGGATTGGAGAAACATCTTAATATTCGGGAAGACGGATCCCGGTATAGGGCTGAAAGAATTTGGGTACCAAAATTTGGAGATATGAGAGAAATGGTACTTAGAGAAGCTCATAAAACCAGATACTCAATACATCCTGGAACGGGGAAGATGTACAAGGATCTCAAGAAACATTTTTGGTGGCCAGGTATGAAAGTTGACGTTGCTAAATACGTAGGAGAATGTTTGACGTGTTCTAAGGTCAAAGCTGAGCATCAGAAACCATCAGGTCTACTTCAACAACCCGAAATCCCGGAATGGAAATGGGAAAACATTACCATGGATTTCATCACTAAATTACCAAGGAGTGCAAGTGGTTTTGATACTATTTGGGTAATAGTTGATCGTCTCACCAAATCAGCACACTTCCTGCCAATAAGAGAAGATGACAAGATGGAGAAGTTAGAACAACTGTATTTGAAGGAAGTCGTCTCCAGACATGGAATACCAATCTCTATTATCTCTGATAGGGATGGCAGATTTATTTCAAGATTCTGGCAGACATTACAGCAAGCATTAGGAACTCGTCTAGACATGAGTACTGCCTGTCATCCACAAACTGATGGGCAGAGCGAAAGGATGATACAAACGCTTGAAGACATGCTACGAGCATGTGTTATTGATTTCAGAAACAGTTGGGATCGACATCTACCGTTAGCAGAATTTTCCTACAACAACAGCTACCATTCAAGAATTGAGATGGCGCCGTTTGAAGCACTTTATGGTAGAAAGTGCAGGTCTCTGATTTGTTGGAGTGAAGTGGGGGATAGACAGATTACGAGTCCGGAGATAATACAAGAAACTACCGAGAAGATTATTCAAATTCAACAACGGTTGAAAACCGCTCAAAGTCGACAAAAGAGCTACGCCGACATTAAAAGAATAGATATAGAATTTGAAATTGGAGAGATGGTCATGATTAAGGTTGCACCTTGGAAAGGCGTTGTTCGATTTGGTAAACGAGGGAAATTAAATCCAAGGTATATTGGACCATTCAAGATTATTGAGCGTGTCGGACCAGTAGCTTACCGACTTGAGTTACCTCAACAACTTACGGCTGTACATAACACTTTCCACGTCTCGAATTTGAAGAAATGTTTTGCTATAGAAGATCTCACTATTCCGTTAGATGAAATCCAAATTAACGAAAAACTTTAATTCATCGAAGAACCCGTCAAAATAATGGATCGTGAGGTTAAAAGACTTAAGCAAAACAAAATACCAATTGTTAAGTTTCGATGGAATGCTCATAGAGGACCCGAGTTCACCTGGGAACGAGAATATCAGATGAAGAAGAAATACCCGCACTTATTTCCAGAAGATACGACAACACCTCCAACTGCTTAAAATTTCGGGACGAAATTTATTTAACGGGTAGGTACTGTAGTGACCCGAACTTTTCCATGTTTATATATATTAAATGAAATTGATTTTTACATGATTAAGTGTTTCCAACATGTTAAGCAATCAAATTGTTAAGACTTGATTATTTGAAATGAGTTTCATGTAGACAATTGACCACCCAAGTTGACCGGCGATTCACGAACGTTAAAACTTGTAAAAACGACATGACGATATATATATATATATATATATATATATATATATATATATATATATATATATATATATATATATATATATATATATATATATATATATATATATATATATATGAATATACATATAGTTAACATGAGATTACGATAAGTAAGTATCTCCATAAGTATATTAACAATGAGTTATATACATAAAAATGAGACTACTAAGTTAAGAAACTCGAAACGATATATATAACGATTATCGTTATTACAACGTCTTACTAAATACATATGTATCATATTAATATATTGTTACACTATATTTAACATGATAAAATGATAATTATATATATCATTAAGTATGTTAACAATGAACTACATATGTAAAAACAAGACTACTAACTTAAGGATTTTGAAACGAGACATATATGTAACGATTATCGTTGTAACGACATTTAAATGTATATATATCATATTAAGATATATTAATATATCATAATATCATGATAAGATAATAATTTAACATCTCATTAGATATAATAAACAATGGGTTAACAACATTAAATGAGATCGTTAACTTAAAGGTTTCAAAACAACACTTACATGTAACGACTAACGATGACTTAACAACTCAGTTAAAATGTATATACATGTAGTGTATTTAGATGTATTAATATAATTTTGGAAGACTTCAAGACATATATCAAAACACTCATACTTAACGAAAATGGGTACAGTTACATTCCCATTCTTTTTCCATCAAGAATTCTAGTCGTATTCATACCAGTATTATACACAGCTTCTAGACGTACTTACTGTGGGTATATACCAATAGGAACTAGCATGGGATTCCACTCTTGATTATGTCATGTATGACTAATCAATTTTAACTTCTACCATGAACTAGTCAACTAACTAGAACTCCTTTTAACCCCACTCACCACTCACCACTTACCACTCATCATTCACTCCATTTCACTTCCAATTCTCTTTCTAATTCTCTCTCAACACACACACACACTTATGAATAAATTTTTCCAGTAGCTAATCATCATCTTCATCAAAAATTACTTCAAGAATCAAGCTATAATCATCTTAGGAAGAACACTTCAAGAACACTTTAAAAATCCTTTCAAGTTTACTAGTTTACATCCAAGCTTTCTAATCCATTCCAAGTAATCATCTAAGATCAAGAAACCTTTGTTATTTACAGTAGGTTATCTTTCTTATTCAAGGTAATATTCATATTCAAACTTTGATTCAATTTCTATAACTATAAACTATCTTAATTCGAGTAAAAATCTTACTTGAACTTGTTTTTGTGTCATGATCCTACTTCAAGAACTTTCAAGCCATCCAAGATCCTTTGAAGCTAGATCATTTCTTGTCACTTCCAGTAGGTTTACCTACTAAACTTGAGGTAGTAATGATGTTTATAACATCATTCGATTCATATATATAAAACTATCTTATTCGAAGGTTTAAACTCGTAATCACTAGAACATAGTTTAGTTAATTCTAAACTTATTCGCAAACAAAAGTTAATCCTTCTAACTTGACTTTTAAAATAAACTAAACACATGTTCTATATCTATATGATATTCTAACTTAATGATTTAAAACCTGGAAACACGAAAAACACCGTAAAACCGGATATACGCCGTCGTAGTAACACCGCGGGCTGTTTTGGGTTTGATAATTAAAAACTATGATAAACTTTGATTTAAAAGTTGTTCTTCTGGGAAAATGATTTTTCTTATGAACATGAAACTATATCCAAAAATCATGGTTAAACTCAAAGTGGAAGTATGTTTTTCAAAATGGTCATCAAGACGTCGTTCTTTCGACTGAAATGACTACTTCTTACAAAAATGACTTGTAACTTATATTTATGACTATAAACCTATACTTTTTCTGTTTAAATTCATAAAATAGCGTTCAATATGAAACCATAGCAATTTTATTCACTCAAAACGGATTTAAAACGAAGAAGTTATGGGTAAAACAAGATTGGATATTTTTGATTGTTGTAGCTACGGAAAATATTGTAACAATTCTTTACATATCATATCCTACCTAACTTATATTATATTATTCATGTATTCTAATATATATTATGTAATCTTGGGATACCATAGACACGTATACAATGTTTTGACATATCATATCGATCCATCTATATAATATATTTTGGAACAACCGTAGACACTCTATATGCAGTAATGTTGGAGTTAGCTATAAAGGGTTGAGGTTGATTCCAAAATAATATATATAGTTTGAGTTGTGGTCTAGCCTGAGGCTTGTATACACTGGGTCGTGGATTGATCCAAGATAATTTATATTTATTTATTTCTGTACATCTAACTGTGGACAACTAGCTGTAGGTTACTAACGAGGACTGCTGACTTAACAAACTCAAATCATTAAAATGTAATTAAAAATATTGTAAATATATTTTGATCATACTTTGATATATATGTACATATTTGTATAGGTTCGTGAATCGACCAGTGTCCAAGTCTTACTTCCCGACGAAGTAAAAATCTGTGAAAGTGAGTTATAGTCTCACTTTTAAAATCTAATATTTTGGGATGAGAATACATGCAGTTTTATAAATGTTTTACGAAATAGACACAAGTAAATGAAACTACATTATATGGGTGAATGATCGAAGTCGAATATGCTCCTTTTGCTTGGTAACCTAAGAATTAGTAAACCAATCTACTAATTGACGCAAATCCTAAAGATAGATCTATTGGGCCTAACGAACCCCATCCAAAGTACCGAATGCTTTAGTACTTCGATGTTGTTTTTATTATGTCCGAAGGATTTCCCGGAATGATAGGGGATATTCTTATATGCATATTATTAATATCGGTTACCAGGTGTTCACCATATGAATGATTTTTATCTCTATGTATGGGATGTATATTGAAATATGAAATCTTGTGGTCTATTATTATGATTTGATAATATATAGGTTAAACCTATAACTCACCAACATTTTTGTTGACGTTTTAAGCATGTTTATTCTCAGGTGATTATTAAGAGCTTCCGCTGTTGCATACTAAAATAAGGACAAGATTTGGAGTCCATGCTTGTATGATATTATGTAAAAACTGTATTCAAGAAACTTATTTTTGATGTAATATATTCTTATTGTAAACCATTATGTAATGGTCGTGTGTAAACGGTATATTTTAGATTATCATTATTTGATAATCTACGTAATGCTTTTTAAAACTTTATAGATAAAATAAAGGTTATGGTTGTTTTAAAAATGAATGCAGTCTTTGAAAAATATCTCATATAGAGGTCAAAACCTCGCGATGAAATCAATTAATATGGAACGTTTATAATCAATATGAACGGGACATTTCAGTTGGTATCAGAGCGTTGGTCTTAGATAACCAGAAAATTACATTAGTGTGTCTTACCGAGTTTGTTAGGATGCATTAGTGAGTCTGGACTTTGACCGTGTTTTTCTTCAAAAACGATTGCTTAACATTTTTTTTTGTTGGAAACTATATATTATTAACATGTAAATATTATGTGATATATTAACCTCTTAATGTGTTTAATATTATGTGATAGATGTCTACCTCTAGTACAAATCTCATTGATTCACCTAATAATAATGAAGAGTCGAATATATTTTGGGAAGATTCACAAATTTCCGAAGAGGAACCAGAAGAGGAGGAACCGGAAGAAGAGGAACCAGAAGAGGATGAATCGGAAGAGGAGGAACCAGAAGAAGAAGAGGTTCCAGAGGAAGAAATAGTGATACCTACAGTAAATCATTTAAATAAAAGAAAATCCTCAACCAACGGACCAAAGTTAAAAATGGTCAATGGTGTTTCTGCCGAGGAAGCAAAATATTGGGAAGATTACCAATTTTCAGATGAATCGGATCCCGATGAGGATTCCGATGATGTTATAGAAATCACCTCGACCCAATTTAATATAGCAAAAGAAAATAATAAGGGAAAAGGTATAAAAATAGAGAAACCTGATTCCAACCCCGATGAGCTTTATATGTATCGGCAACATCCGTATTTTCTAAAGTGTAACAATAACCCTGGAACCTCTAAACCACCAGGTTTTTCTAAACCATTGTGGAAAACGACGGCTCGTATTAGAGGAACACCATATATCTCTAGAAAATTAGGAAAGCGAACCAAGTCCGAAGAAGAAGAAACCAGTGATTCAGATTAGGGAGTTGTAATCATGTTGTGTATTATATGTATTGTAGTGTGCTTGTACTTTTATGTTCTATGTAAAAATTGCTTGTATTGTTTGTTAATTATCTTTTATGAATCTAATCCTTGTCTATTTTACAGTATAAAAACAAAATGGACGTTAAGGGTAGACAACCGAATATTTTAGAAGACCTACTAGAGGATATGATTGAGGAAATCTTGTCTAGAGTCGGTCAGAATTCATCAGCACATTTAGTTATGGCGAAATTAACTTGTCAAACATTTGAAAGACTTTCCAGAAATGCCTTAGTTTATAAAAGGCTTTCCTTTGATAGGTGGGGTATATCACATTGGGGAGACCGTAAGTTACGCCTTGTTTTCTTTAAAGCATTAAATGTGGGGAACCCAAATGCAATTTTACACTACGGGTTAAGAACCTATTTTGACTCAACATATCCCAACATAGGATTTCGCGAGTTAGAAAGAGCTTCTAACATGCAACATAAAGAAGCATGTTATACTTACGGGTTAGTGATGTTCGCTTCTTACCAAAGTGAGAAAAAGAATATCGGATTACAACTTTTAAATAAAACCTTTTCACAAGTGACGGATTCAGTAGTTGAGGTGAGAAACAAGGTTTTTAGATTATTACGGGGCTGTTGGACATTACGAAACCCTCATCCTTTTGACGACATTACAACATGCTGCCTAGCCAATGGTCATAACAGTTATTTTCCACAAGACCAAGGATGGGAAGTCGTCTTAGTAAAACCGGAATGCATGACTTGTTTCTGGACTTATGAATTACGTGTCTTTATTTCCTTTGCTAAACAACTTGCGTATTAACTAGATTTATCTTCAAAACTGTCCTGTATCAAAGTGTACTATATTTCATGTTATATGTAATATAGCGAAGTTGTAAGTTTGAAGAATATTTGTATGTGATATATTATTATAATCAGTTTTTCATATGGAATTGTAGTAGTTGAATTGTATATTAGCTACTAAGTATGAATTTAACGGGTAAGTAGTACCCGAATTTAAACTTATAAAACGCTAATATGAAGAAAAAGCTTTTATAAATGAGTTCATATTATGCTACGAAATACTATTGACTACTCTTAATATTCTGTATGATTAACTCGATTCAGTTGACTATTTTGAAGGAAATGGCACCGACTATGCGACAAACCAAGAATATGAGCGAAGAGGAATTTCGTACTTTTCTTGCTGCAAACATAGCTGCAGTACAGGCTGCGCTACATACCAACAATAACTCTGAATCTAGCAATGCAGCTAACGGCTCAAGAAATCGTGTAGGATGCACCTACAAAGAATTCACTGCCTACAAACCTTTGGAATTTGATGGAACCGAAGGACCAATTGGATTGAAACGGTGGACCGAGAAAGTCGAATCGGTGTTTGCCATAAGTAAGTGTACTGAAGAGGACAAAGTTAAGTACGCTACGCATACCTTCACAGGTACTGCGTTAACGTGGTGGAACACCTATCTTGAACAGGTAGGACAAAATGCTGGTTACGCACTACCGTGGTCGGCGTTCAAGCAATTGATGAACGAGCAGTACCGTCCTAGAAACGAAGTTAATAAACTCAAAGCAGAACTTAGACAGTTACGAACACAAGGGTTCGACGTTACCACATATGAACGACGATTCACAGAGTTGTGCCTATTGTGTCCGGGAGCATTCGAAGATGAAGAAGAGAAGATCGACGCGTTTGTAAAAGGGTTACCAGTAAGGATTCAAGAAGATGTAAGTTCACACGAGCCCGCTTCTATACAGAAGGCAAGTCGAATGGCTCATAAACTCATAAATCAGATTGAGGGAAGAATTAAAGAGCAAGCGGCCGAAGAAGCCAACACAAAACAAATCAAGAGGAAGTGGAAGGAAAACGGTGTCAAGAGTCACCAGTACAACAACAACAACAATTACAATAACAATCGCAACAACTATCCCAACAACCGCAACAACAATCGCAACAATAACCGCAATCCTAACAATAACTACAACAAACATCCCAACAACAACAACAACAACAACAACTACAACAACCGTTTCAACAACAATAACAATCCCAACAACAACCTCAATAACAACAACGGCAACAAAAACCAAAAACAGCCATGTCATAGGTGTGAAGAAAATCATCAGGGGTTTTGCACGACATTTTGCAACAGGTGTAAAAGAAATGGTCATAGCGCTACAAAGTGTGAGGTCTACGGACCAAAGTTTAACAGAACTAAAGGAACAAATAATGTCGGAACAAGTAATGCCAAAACGAATAGTGTCGGAGCAAGTAATACCAACGTTGTTTGTTATAAATGTGGAAAACCGGGCCACATTATTTGAAATTGCCCGAATCAGGGGAATACTAATGGGCAGGGCCATGGAAGAGTTTTCAATATTAATGCAGCAGAAGCACAGGAAGTCCCGGAGCTTGTTACGGGTACGTTTCTTATTGACGATAAATCTGCTTATGTTTTATTTGATTCGGGTGCGGATAGAAGCTATATGAGTAGAGAATTTTGTGCTAAATTAAGTTGCCCATTGACACCTTTGGATAGTAAATTTTTACTCGAATTAGCAAACGGTAAATTAATTTCAGCAGATAATATATGTCGGGAGAGAGAAATTAAACTGGGGGATGAAACGTTTAAAATTGATTTAATACCAGTCGAGTTAGGAAGTTTTGATGTAATAATTGGCATGGACTGGTTGAAAAAGGTGAGAGCAGAGGTCGTTTGTTACAAAAATGCGATTCGCATTATGCGTGAAAAAGGAAAACCTTTAATGGTGTACGGAGAAAAGAACAACGCGAAATTAAATCTTATTAGTAGTTTGAAGGTGCAAAAACTAATAAGAAAAGGTTTTTACGTCATTCTAGCACACATCGAGGAAGTTAAACCTGAAGAAAAGAACATCAGTGATGTTCCCGTCGCAAAAGAATTTCCCGATGTATTTTCGAAAGAATTACCGGGATTACCCCCACATCGATCCGTTGAATTTCAAATAGACCTTGTACCAGGAGCTGCACCGATAGCTCATGCTCCATACAGACTCGCACCCAGCGAAATGAAAGAATTACAAAGTCAGCTACAAGAACTTTTAGAGCGTGGTTTCATTCGACCAAGTACATCACCATGGGGAGCTCCTGTTCTATTTGTCAAGAAGAAAGATGGTACATTCAGGTTTTGTATCGACTACCGAGAGTTGAACAAACTTACCATCAAGAACCGTTACCCATTACCGAGAATCGACGACTTATTTGATCAACTACAAGGCTCGTCGGTTTATTCGAAGATCGATTTACGTTCTGGATATCATCAAATGCGGGTGAAGGAGGATGATATTCCAAAGACTGCTTTTAGGACGCGTTACGATCATTACGAGTTTATGGTTATGCCATTTGGATTGACTAACGCACCAGCTGTGTTCATGGACCTCATGAACCGAGTGTGTGGGCCATATCTTGACAAGTTTGTCATCGTTTTCATCGATGACATACTTATTTACTCGAAGAATGATCAAGAGCACGAAGAACATTTGAGAAAAGTGTTAGAGTTGCTGAGAAAAGAAAAACTGTACGCTAAGTTTTCAAAGTGTGCATTTTGGTTGGAAGAAGTTCAATTCCTCGGTCACATAGTGAACAAAGAAGGTATTCAGGTGGATCCAGCAAAGATTGAAACCGTTGAAAAGTGGGAAACCCCGAAAACTCCGAAACACATACGCCAGTTTTTAGGACTAGCTGGTTACTACAGAAGGTTCATCCAAGACTTTTCCAGAATAGCAAAACCCTTAACTGCATTAACGCATAAAGGGAGGAAATTTGAATGGAAAGATGAACAAGAGAAAGCGTTTCAATTGTTAAAGAAAAAGTTAACTACGGCACCTATATTGTCATTACCTGAAGGGAATGATGATTTTGTGATATATTGTGACACCTCAAAGCAAGGTCTCGGTTGTGTATTAATGCAACGAACGAAAGTAATTGCTTATGCGTCTAGACAATTGAAGATTCACGAGCAGAATTATACGACGCATGATTTGGAATTAGGCGCGGTTGTTTTTGCATTAAAGACTTGGAGGCACTACTTATATGGGGTCAAAAGTATTATATATACCGACCACAAAAGTCTTCAACATATATTTAATCAGAAACAACTGAACATGAGGCAGCGCAGGTGGATTGAATGGTTGAATGATTACGACTTTGAGATTCGTTACCACCCAGGGAATGCAAATATGGTAGCCGACGCCTTGAGCAGAAAGGACAGAGAACCCATTCGTGTAAAATCTATGAATATAATGATTCACACTAACCTTACTACTCAAATAAAGGAGGTGCAACAAGGAGTTTTAAAAGAGGGAAACTTAAAGGATGAAATACCCAAAGGATCGGAGAAACATCTTAATATTCGGGAAGACGGAACCCGGTATAGGGCTGAAAGAATTTGGGTACCAAAATTTGGAGATATGAGAGAAATGGTACTTAGAGAAGCTCATAAAACCAGATACTTAATACATCCTGGAACGGGGAAGATGTACAAGGATCTCAAGAAATATTTTTGGTGGCCAGGTATGAAAGCCGACGTTGCTAAATACGTAGGAGAATGTTTGACGTGTTCTAAGGTCAAAGCTGAGCATCAGAAACCATCAGGTCTACTTCAACAACCCGAAATCCAGGAATGGAAATGGGAAAACATTACCATGGATTTCATCACTAAATTGCCAAGGACTGCAAGTGGTTTTGATACTATTTGGGTAATAGTTGATCGTCCCACCAAATCAACACACTTCCTGCCAATAAGAGAAGATGACAAGATGGAAAAGTTAGCACGACTGTATTTGAAGGAAGTCGTCTCCAGATATGGAATACCAATCTCTATTATCTCTGATAGGGATGGCAGATTTATTTCAAGATTCTGGCAGACATTACAGCAAGCATTAGGAACTCGTCTAGACATGAGTACTGCCTATCATCCACAAACTGATGGGCAGAGCGAAAGGACGATACAAACGCTTGAAGACATGCTACGAGCATGTGTTATTGATTTCGAAAACAGTTGGGATCGACATCTACCGTTAGCAGAATTTTCCTACAACAACAGCTACCATTCAAGCATTGAGATGGCGCCGTTTGAAGCACTTTATGGTAGAAAGTGCAGGTCTCCGATTTGTTGGAGTGAAGTGGGGGATAGATAGATTACGAGTCTAGAGATAATACAAGAAACTACCGAGAAGATTATCCAAATTCAACAATGGTTGAAAACCGCCCAAAGTCGACAAAAGAGCTACGCCGACATTAAAAGAAAATATATAGAATTTGAAATTGGAGAGATGGTCATGCTTAAGGTTGCACCTTGGAAAGGCGTTGTTCGATTTGGTAAACGAGGGAAATTAAATCCAAGGTATATTGGACCATTCAAGATTATTGAGCGTGTCGGACCAGTAGCTTACCGACTTGAGTTACCTCAACAACTTGCGGCTGTACATAACACTTTCCACTTCTCGAATTTGAAGAAATGTTTTGCTAAAGAAGATCTCACTATTCCGTTAGACAAAATCCAAATTAACGAAAAACTTCAATTCATCGAAGAACCCGTCGAAATAATGGATCGTGAGGTTAAAAGACTTAAGCAAAATAAAATACCAATTGTTAAGGTTCGATGGAATGCTCATAGGGGACCCGAGTTCTCCTAGGAACGAGAAGATCAGATGAAGAAGAAATACCCGCACTTATTTCCAGAAGATACGACAACACCTCCAACTGCTTAAAATTTCGGGACGAAATTTATTTAACGGGTAGGTACTGTAGTGACCCGAACTTTTCCATGTTTATATATATTAAATGAAATTTATTTTTACATGATTAAGTGTTTCCAATATGTTAAGCAATCAAATTGTTAAGACTTGATTATTTGAAATGAGTTTCATGTAGACAATTGACCACCCAAGTTGACCGGCGATTCACGAACGTTAAAACTTGTAAAAACGACATGACGATATATATATGAATATACATATAGTTAACATGAGATTATGATAAGTAAGTATCTCCATAAGTATATTAATAATGAGTTATATACATAAAAATGAGACTACTAAGTTAAGAAACTCGAAACGATATATATAACGATTATCGTTATTACAACGTCTTACTAAATACATATGTATCATATTAAGATATTGTTACACTATATTTAACATGATAAAATGATAATTATATATATCATTAAGTATGTTAACAATGAACTACATATGTAAAAACAAGACTACTAACTTAAGGATTTCGAAACGAGACATATATGTAACGATTATCGTTGTAACGACATTTAAATGCATATATATCATATTAAGATATATTAATATATCATAATATCATGATAAGTGATAATGCTAAAAACGAACATATATTTCAAAGCATTATTCTTCAAGAAAGACAAGCTTTTAGTTGCAATTGTTCTATTTACAAGTGATATTCGTTTAAATAATAAATGGTGAAGACAAAAGATAGATTCGACGAATTGAAGACGCAAACGACCAAAAAGCTCAAAAGAACAAAATACAATCAAAGAGGTTCCAATTATTGATGAGAAACGTCTCAAAATTACAAGAGTACAAGATTCAAAACGCAAAGTACAAGATATTAAATTGTACGCAAGGACGTTCGAAAATCCGGGACCGGGACCAGAGTCAACTCTTAACGCTCGACGCAACGGACTAAAAATTACAAGTCAACTATGCACATAAATATAATATAATATTTAAATAATTACTAAAATTATTTATATATTATATTTATTTATATAATCCGTCGACAAACAAAGAGCCAAAGCTGGGTGAGCTGGAATTTCAAACTCCGTGACTCGCGGAGTTTGAAGGCAAAAAATGCCGCGAGTTGCGGAGACACCCTGGACTCAATTCTCTATAAAAGCCAACGCAGTTCGATGAAAAAAAATATCCTAAAATCTCTCTTTCTCTATATGTAAACGTAATATATATATATATATATATATATATATATATATATATATATATATATATATATATATATATATATTATTTATTTATTTTAATTTTAATTTTAATTCTAATTCTAATTCTAATAATAAGGGTATGTTAGCGAATGTTGTAAGGGTGTAAGTCGAAATTCTGTCCGTGTAACGCTACGCTATTTTTAATCATTGTAAATTATGTTCAACCTTTTTACATTAATGTCTCGTAGCTAAGTTATTATTATGCTTATTTAATCCGAAGTAATCATGATGTTGGGCTAATTACTAAAATTGGGTAATTGGGCTTTGTACCATAATTGGGGTTTGGACAAAAGAACGACACTTGTGGAAATTAGACTATGGGCTATTAATGGGCTTTATATTTGTTTAACTAAATGATAGTTTGTTAATGTTAATATAAAGATTTACAATTGGGCGTCCCTATAAATAACCATATACACTCGATCGGACACGATGGGCGGGGTATTTATATGTACGAATAATCGTTCATTTAACCGGACACGGGAATGAATTAATAGTCTATGGAATTATTAAAACAGGGGTGAAATTATGTACAAGGACACTTGGCATAATTGATAACAAAGTATTAAAACCTTGGGTTACACTCAGTCGACATCTTGGTGTAATTATTAAACAAAGTATTAAAATCTTGTTACAGTTTAAGTCCCCAATTAGTTGGAATATTTAACTTCGGGTATAAGGATAATTTGACGAGGACACTCGCACTTTATATTTATGACTGATGGACTGTTATGGACAAAAACCAGACGGACATATTAAATAATCCAGGACAAAGGACAATTAACCCATGGGCATAAAATTAAAATCAACATGTCAAACATCATGATTACGGAAGTTTAGATAAGCATAATTCTTTTATCTCATATTTAATTTTCTTTATTTTATATTTAATTGCACTTCTAATTATCGCACTTTTATTGTTATTGTATTTAATTGCACTTTTAATTATCGTACTTTTTAATTATCGCAAGTTTATTTTATCGCACTTTTATTTATTGCACTTTCATTATCGTTATTTACTTTACGCTTTAAATTAAGTCTTTTATTTTACATTTGGTTTTAACTGCGACTAAAGTTTTAAAATCGACAAACCGGTCATTAAACGGTAAAAACCCCCCTTTATAATAATAATATTACTTATATATATATTTGTATTTTTATAAATTTAAACTAATATAGCGTTAAGCTTTGTTTAAAGATTTTCCCTGTGGAACGAACCGGACTTACTAAAAACTACACTACTGTACGATTATGTACACTGCCTATAAGTGTTGTAGCAAGGTTTAAGTATATCCATTCTATAAATAAATAAATATTTTGTGTAAAATTGTATCGTATTTAATAGTATTTTCTTGTAAAAATATAAGCTATTTTATATACACCTCGCATAACATCAATAAGATAATAATTTAACATCTCATTAGATATAATAAACAATGGGTTAACAACATTAAATGAGATCGTTAACTTAAAGGTTTCAAAATAACACTTACATGTAACGACTAACGATGACTTAACGACTCAGTTAAAATGTATATACATGTAGTGTATTTAGATGTATTAATATACTTATACTTTTGGAAGACTTCAAGACATATATCAAAACACTCATACTTAACGAAAATGGGTACAGTTACATTCCCATTCTTTTTCCATCAAGAATTCTAGTCGTATTCATACCAGTATTATACACAGCTTCTAGACGTACTTACTGTGGGTATATACCAATAGGAACTAGCATGGGATTCCACTCTTGATTATGTCATGTATGACTAATCAATTTTAACTTCTACCATGAACTAGTCAACTAACTAGAACTCCTTTTAACCCCACTCACCACTCACCACTTACCACTCATCATTCACTCTATTTCACTTCCAATTCTCTTTCTAATTCTCTCTCAACACACACACACACACTTATGAACGAATTTTTCCAGTAGCTAATCATCATCTTCATCAAAAATTACTTCAAGAATCAAGCTATAATCATCTTAGGAAGAACACTTCAAGAATACTTCAAAAATCCTTTCAAGTTTACTAGTTTACATCCAAGCTTTCTAATCCATTCCAAGTAATCATCTAAGATCAAGAAACCTTTGTTATTTACAGTAGGTTATCTTTCTTATTCAAGGTAATATTCATATTCAAACTTTGATTCAATTTCTATAACTATAAACTATCTTAATTCGAGTAAAAATCTTACTTGAACTTGTTTTTGTGTCATGATCCTACTTCAAGAACTTTCAAGCCATCCAAGATCCTTTGAAGCTAGATCATTTCTTGTCACTTCTAGTAGGTTTACCTACTAAACTTGAGGTAGTAATGATGTTCATAACATCATTCGATTCATATATATAAAACTATCTTATTCGAAGGTTTAAACTCGTAATCACTAGAACATAGTTTAGTTAATTCTAAACTTGTTCGCAAACAAAAGTTAATCCTTCTAACTTGACTTTTAAAATCAACTAAATACATGTTCTATATCTATATGATATGCTTACTTAATGATTTAAAACCTGGAAACACGAAAAACACCGTAAAACCGGATATACACCGTCGTAGTAACACCGCGGGCTGTTTTGGGTTTGATAATTAAAAACTAAGATAAACTTTGATTTAAAAGTCGTTCTTCTGGGAAAATGATTTTTCTTATGAACATGAAACTATATCCAAAAATCATGGTTAAACTTAAAGTGGAAGTATGTTTTTCAAAATGGTCATCAAGACGTCGTTCTTTCGACTGAAATGACTACCTCTTACAAAAACGACTTGTAACTTATATTTCCGGCTATAAACCTATACTTTTTCTGTTTATATTCATAAAATAGAGTTCAATATGAAAGCATAGCAATTTGATTCACTCAAAACGGATTTAAAACGAAGAAGTTATAGGTAAAACAAGATTGGATATTTTTGATTGTTGTAGCTACGGGAAATATTGTAAAAATTCTATACAAATCATATCCTAGCTAACTTATATTGTATTATTCATGTATTATAATATATATTATGTAATCTTAGGATACCATAGACACGTATACAATGTTTTGATATATCATATCGACCCATCTATATAATATATTTTGGAACAACCATAGACACTCTATATGCAGTAATGTTGGAGTTAGCTATACAGGGTTGAGGTTGATTCCAAAATAATATATATAGTTTGAGTTGTGGTCTAGCCTGAGGCTTGTATACACTGGGTCGTGGATTGATCCAAGATAATTTATATTTATTTATTTCTGTACATCTAACTGTGGACAACTAGCTGTAGGTTACTAACGAGGACTGCTGACTTAACAAACTCAAATCATTAAAACGTAATAAAAAATGTTGTAAATATATTTTGATCGTACTTTGATATATATGTACATATTTGTATAGGTTCGTGAATCGACCAGTGGCCAAGTCTTACTTCCCGACGAAGTAAAAATCTGTGAAAGTGAGTTATAGTCCCACTTTTAAAATATAATATTTTGGGATGAGAATACATGCAGTTCTATAAATGTTTTACGAAATAGACACAAGTAAATGAAACTACATTATATGGGTGAATGATCGAAGCCGAATATGCCCCTTTTGCTTGGTAACCTAAGAATTAGTAAACCGATCTACTAATTGACGCGAATCCTAAAGATAGATCTATTGGGCCTAACGAACCCCATCCAAAGTATCGGATGCTTTAGTACTTCGATGTTGTTTTTATCATGTCTGAAGGATTTCCCGAAATGATAGGGGATATTCTTATATGCATCTTGTTAATGTCGGTTATCAGGTGTTCACCATATGAATGATTTTTATCTCTATGTATGGGATGTATATTGAAATATGAAATCTTGTGGTCTATTATTATGATTTGATAATATATAGGTTAAACCTATAGCTCACCAA
Source organism: Rutidosis leptorrhynchoides (assembly GCF_046630445.1). Taxonomy (NCBI): domain Eukaryota; kingdom Viridiplantae; phylum Streptophyta; class Magnoliopsida; order Asterales; family Asteraceae; genus Rutidosis; species Rutidosis leptorrhynchoides. The sequence goes on from NC_092338.1 coordinate 17,037,481, forward strand.
CATTTTTGTTGACGTTTTAAGCATGTTTATTCTCAGGTGATTATTAAGAGCTTCCGTTGTTGCATACTAAAATAAGGACAAGATTTGGAGTCCATGCTTGTATGATATTATATAAAAACTGCATTCAAGAAACTTATTTTTGATGTAATATATTCTTATTGTAAACAATTATGTAATGGTCGTGTGTAAACGGTATATTTTAGATTATCATTATTTGATAATCTACGTAATTCTTTTTAAAACTTTATAGATAAAATAAAGGTTATGGTTGTTTTAAAAATGAATGCAGTCTTTGAAAAACGTCTCATATAGAGGTCAAAACCTCGTGACAAAATCAATTAATATGGAACGTTTATAATCAATATGAACGGGACATTTCAAGGACCAACGCTCTGATACCAACTGTGACGATCGCTCCAAATCCATATGGACGAACACGTCATTCATCGATTTCATTGCGAGGTATTTGACCTCTATATGATACGTTTTGTAAACATTGCATTCTTTTAAAAAGGCACACCATAAATGAATATTTAAATCAAAGGTTTTCGACATCTGATGATTTCTACATATAGACAATCACCGTAAATAATAGTTTACAATAATACTTCCGTTGACAATGCAGTCAAAATAAGATACATGGTGATGATTTGGTGAATGCAACGTTTCCTTGAAAAATATGTCATGTAAGACTCCATGCACATAGCTTGTCTAACACATAAGCAAATAGCGGAAGACTTCTAGGAAACCTGAGAATAAACATGCTAACAAGTGTCAACACAAAGGTTGGTGAGTTCATAGTTTTATAGTTTCATATAATCTGTATATAAAGGTGGATCACAAGATTTCAGTTGTTTCGTCCAGAAACGTTTATCAAAATATTCTACAAGATTGAGCACCCTGGTAACTAAACTTAACACATCATATAGAGGTCAAATACCTCGCAATAAAATTGATGAATGACGTGTTCGTCCATATGGATTTGGAGCGATCGTCACACATCAGCTATAACATATGTTTCCACCACACAACCTGCATCAACGTCAAACCAATGCACATGTGCAATTGTAGAACAGCTAACGAACATCTCTTTCCATGGTGGCGCATGCACACCATGGGGATTCTGACAGACCGTACTTCGACTCAGTACTTCCAGATTTTGTGCATTTTTTATATCCGCGCGCTGAGCATAATAACGAGCTATTTGTGCGACATATGTGAAAACATATGTTTGATGCGCTACACGAGCTAATCGGGTATGTGTATCATTATATGCAAATCTGCATTTCTTTTTTTTTTTTGAAAGGCAACATATTATTTCATTCATAAAAACTCACATAACAACCAAAGTGTCTACAAATTTTTGTAGGGCACAAAGCAACACATCCTTGCACCTGCATTCTATTAGCAGACTACAAGGCCATCACAATTTATTTACTACAGCACAATTCTAATAAAATTAATAATTACAATGATGCCTAGAGAGCACCATATTAATGAAAAATTTATGAAAGAAGACTTTGGGGATTATGTACCCACGTGTGCCAATCGATAGTCTTCACTTTGCACCTTTTCAAGACGCACTCGAATGTCTTAACTTGTATCTCGTTCAGAGCCGTCGGCACATTCCAACATTTATTTGTAAAAACCTTTTGGTTTCGGTTTTTCTAAATGAGATAACTACACGACCAAACAACCGTTTTTCAAAGGGCTTTACCCACAAACGAACTTGCATTGCCTGAATCAAGAGCAATGTCCTCCATGTTGACAAAAGTTACTCCATCGCGACCCCACCACGAAAATACTTTACACCAAACTTCGAAGGCATGTTTACACACAATAATGGACTGATCAACCGTCTCGATGTCGTCGTTGCACAATGGGCATCTAACCGAATGTAAGTCGATACCTCGTTTGTCAAGTTCCACTAATACCGGTAGCCGCTTTTTCCTTGCTCTCCACTTAAAGACTTCAATTTTTTCAGTACCAACTTATTACTCAAGGTCTCACTTAATGAAGTATTTATAGTTAGCACCCTCGAGTTGATCAAAGTTGTTAGTTCTTTTGTTGTAAAATGCGCGCCGCCACCCGCTTTCCATTTCCATATATCTTTGGCTTGCGGGTTAAATTTCTCACCCGCTATCCTTTCTTCCAACCTTTGTAATTCGTCATTTGCTCGACCGCTTGGCTCCCGTGACCATGTACCTACACTTTTAGCTCCGTCCCATGGTATTTTCTCTTGTATCGTAGCGTCCGAATTTGTCTCTAGCCTTGAAAGTCTCTTGAACTTGTTTTTAAGCTTTTTATTACCAATTCACTCGTCGTTTCAAAATCTACATTTCTTTTAGGATAAAGGGAGTAAAAAAAATTATACTTTATCCGTTTTAATTTGGGAGGTGATTCTCACACACTACTTTTTGATCCATGCACACTTTTATCTTCTAAAATCACAGTTATGTCCCTAGAGAGTTGAACTTATATTATTATTAAAAGTATAATTAAGGGTAAAATAGGTAATTCGGTGTATATGGATCAAAAACTAGTGTGTGTGAATCATCTCCCTTCTAATTTGATATCTTGGTCAAACTTAAACAATTTAAAACATATCATTATTATATCATTAATATAGTGTATGTTTTTTATAATTATTTTTTATATATCTTTTATTTTTAACCCTTTAATAGTATAGTGTATATGTATTTATGAAATGAATAATTAAATATGAGAGAATTAAAAAATGCGATTAAATTAAGAAGAGACATTTAATTTATTTTTATTTTTTTAAAGAAAAACAGATAAAAAGGTATCTAAAATTTAAGAGAGGAGACGGAGAAAATAATGGAGGTGAGTGGCCGTCACTGCCGTCCTTAACAAAAAGATGCAAAAGATGCACATATTTCCATTTATTTTGGTAATCGTACTATAAAATACGGGATGATACTCACACACTCAATATTAATTTATACACAATTAATTGTCTATTATGTCCTTACTTACAATAATAGAGGCTCATGTCACAACATAAATTTAAGGTTATAATTGTAAGTTTTATGATAAAAAGTATGTATGAATCAAAAACTAGTGTCTGAGTATCACCTCCCAACTATAAATGTGACAGTCAAATAGCAGCCGTTAGATCTATCGTCTATGATTATTTTTATTTATTTATGTTTATTATACCGGTGTTCAAAAAAGAAAAAGAAAATACTTTTAAAATCCAGCTACTGTCTCTGCTTACTCAACCAGTCGGCGCCACCCCATATTCCAACTCTCCATTCATTAACTATTTGTCACCTACACGTGCCATACCTTCTCTATATTAATTTCTCTACCTCGCACACAATTTTATTTAAATTATTTATTTATTTTAAAGCAAATCGTTAATCGTAAATATTACTCCGTATAAAAAAACACAAAAAGAATTACAGAATATCCCAACAAAACGCCTGTGTAGCCCATAAATTTTTTTATTTAATTTTATGCTCCATATGACACTCAGTATCTTTTATTCCGTTGAAGATATGGTTTTGGCTCCGAGGATGCGATCAGCATTTTGCAGTTAAGATTTTCTTTGTAGAAGTTATCCGACCTGTTGTATTCTGTCATGGTTTGACCGGTATCTTGATTTCTAATTGTAGACTTAGTCGTTTAGTTTATTAGCCTTGTCAATCTTTGTCCATATCGTTAATCGATAAGGTTGTATTTAGGTTTGTTTGTTTGTTTACTTATTTAGTGTGTATGTTCACTATGTTATTTGTATCCGTTTTTATACCTTATTGATATTAGAAATTTTTTATACCTTATTTAGTACCATAAGGCACGTGATAAGAAACAATTAAAGAGCCAAAATCTCTAATAAATAACATTATTCGTAATTAATATGAATACACTTATAAAAATATGAGGAATTTATTAAATGATTAATATGTTAGTGTATAATTGAAAAGTTTTTTGTGAACCGAATATTTCATATGGTATGCTCTAAGAGCTCATGTTATCCATTCCCATCTAACATTCATAAAAAAGTAACAGTATACCACAAAAATACACATTAGCAACATATACGTTATTTACATTTATATGAGCTTTTATTTAGCTCTTTTTAATGAGTGATGAGATTTTCACTTCAATTTTTGATAAATCCATTAAAAAATATGCATTAGTTAACAGATAAATCCATTAATAAATATGCATTAGTTAACAGTTTGTATTGTAATTAAATGATGATGTAGTTGAATGGATTTATCAATAACCACACTAATAGTATTTTACTATTTTATAAGAAGTCATATAAATATAAATAAAATATTATTTCAATTCAATATTTTATAAAGCATTTGATATTTTTAGTAAGCTGTTATCATTTCGGTTGCCGCAATGCAATCGCCATGCTCTTACACTTGTCTGCACAAATCGACAACAGTTTCATCAATTTACAAATACTAGAGCGTAATGTACAATCATATATCATCATCATTCAACACCTTTACAAAAATAAACTAGATGAAGTCAATTACTTTTAGAAATATTCCGATTGTTCTAAATTTAAAATAAAAATACTACACATTATATTGTTCATGTATATAATAACCGGAACAAACTTATAACATTATATATCAGCACATCAAAAACATTATCAGGCTGCTTCTTGTTCTCTTAAAACCTATAGTAATTAATATATTCTTCATTTTAATCTACTTTTTATCTTTAATTTTAAGATTCGGGCAAAACAGGGCAAATCAGGCAACTTCCGGTGGCGGTAAATTGAGATCGATATCCAGAGCGAATTTTTTCTTCAGTTGTGTACGATCAGGACAACTTAGATTAATGACGGATGATGAATCGGAGTCGCTTTGTGTGCCGTTAACACCAACATTAACAGCGCCGTATGTCAGAATAGGCTTGCGGTTAACAGATCCGTCAAAGCTGAACAAATCGAGACGGTTATTAAACTTCACGGCGTTATTGTTATTATTAATCTGCGAATGGTAGAGAAACAACGAATGCGCCATCGGAAAACCAATCGGAAAGTGCGATAGGCTGAGATCGAGTGGCGACGGCGGAAGCGGTGCGACGGCGATTGGAACGGCGGAGTTTGCCGATTCGACGGTGCTGCTTTCACCGCTAGGGCTCTTATGTACAAACTTTTTACCGGCGCCGCAGACGGCGTTCTGAAGGCACAATTCGGTGGAGGTCGGAAAGTTCGTTTTAGCTTTATCACCACGGAAGTCACGTGCGGCTTTATCATAAGCATGTGCGGCTTCTATAGCCGTATCAAATGTACCTAACCAAACGCGGCTCTTTTTGTTAGGATCTCTGATCTCAGCAGCATAACGCCCCCACGGCCGTTTACGGACGCCACGATAACGAATTTCGGTGCCATTGACAGCGGCGGTGTTGACGTCAGGTTTTCCCCGAGGAGCCATTTTTTGTGTGTTTGTGTCTGATTGTATCATAAATATTAAAATAATTAATTAAAAAGGAAAAATAAAATGGTAATGAAATTGAATGAGAAAAAAAGGGAAGGGATGGGAGGTGTTTATATAGTGAGTTGGTTAAGTTGTCGCAAAAAAAGGGGGTCAGCACCACTCTCATGACAAAAGGCGCGTGTGGATGAAATGTTAGGCTCCACCTCCGTGGCCTAGGGCTAATTTCAAGATGTTTTACCACCCAACAACATTTACCTAAATTAAGGGTGTAAAAATTTATACTTTACATGTAAGGACTCATAATATCAACTAATTATATTCCCTTACCAAAATTAAGAAAATTAGTTGATCTAGTTAATGTTTATTGATTTTATGATGCTTGTTGTTACAAGACGTGTTTATCGGAGCAAAATGTCGAGAAGTTTACGATACTGATCATGAGTGTTGCGTGTAAGAAAGTTAAAAAATAGGTGCATACGGTTGGGTTAATTAAGTTAGTGTGAAATTGATTTTATATATGTGTGTATGTGAGCGAAATTAGTTATCCACGATTAGGTATATCAAAATACGGTTATATGGCAGCTGTTATAACTGTGACGTAAGTCAACTTCATAGATAATGCACTTAAACCAAAGGGTAGCGTGAACTTTAAGAAGATGACAAATTATAAGAAATACACTAAAATAGACATGACCATCGTATCGTAGATATAAATAAACGACATGAATCAATATATTCTAAACGCATCACAACGACCACAAAGGTAGACATTCGGTTCACATTAAATCCACATCAACACTCACCTTCAGCGGCAAAGGTTGGCTAGAAGGGAAAATACACTTTCCCACTTTGACGAGGATAAGGACATACTTTTCTTCTACTTAAATATATCCGAAGTTCAAATCTCTCACAAGTTAAATTAATGGTTCATCCTATTATCTCACAAAAGATTCATCTTCGGGCATTACATTATGCATGGAGACATGGAGTTGTCGATAAAAAAAATTCATCCTTCCACTATTTTAAAGACAACTTGGTTATGTGAGCAAAATTACAACGGTTGACAAGGTTGTACCAATTAATATTGAAGTTTGAAAAATGGATTATATTCAAGTTTGGGGGTATGCCCTCGGAGCTACAAAACATTTCATAATGCTCAAGAGTACTTCTAAAAAAGTTGGTGGGTTGTACTCGAATATTGTTTGTATCTAGGGATTGTTTCTACACTGTTACTTTGTTTTTCAGGGGAAGGTTGGCCCTATTGTTAGGATCTTGGAGTTCAGGGTTATAATGAATTGAAGTAGTTCGGGCTATTCCCTCAATACATTACCGATATCGCTAAGGGTTAGGAACTATGATACATTTTCTAGAATCTTATTACTAGCGTTTGACTTCTTTTGGATTGTTAAATGTTAAATGCAATGATTAAGGGTTGTGTCGAACTAATCTTACCGTGTAGTGGATTGTCGGATGTTTTCGCTGGAGGTTGATCGTACTTCGAAGAAAAATAGAATATTTTTTTGTCACGACCCTACTTTTTCCGTTATCCTTTTTAGTTAATTATTTAACGGCCGTTAACTGTTAGTGTGCCACGTCATTTCTATGACCTATATTATTATTTTTGTAATAATATATATATATATATATATATATATATATATATATATATATATATATATATATATATTAATTATTATGTGTTATGTGAATATTTGTATTCATATTTTAAATTTATACATTTCTACGTCTCGCGGATTTCCATCCGGCGAATCTTTTTGGTTTTCAAACCAACGGTCGAGTTTTTGGGACATTTAAATTCTAAATATTTTAAATATGATATTTTAAGATCATATTATTATATAGTGTATTTATATTTATTTTTCGTCGCGCGTTTGTTATCTTTCCGAATTTTTAATCTCGTAAGTGCGTTTTCGCGTTTCGGGACTCGTTCGGACTTTCGGGCCATCAGGAAATTAACATTTAACAAAATGGCTCACCATGGGGCCCACCCCATGTCTTTTTCGGCCGACCCCACAAGGGAGGGAGTATACTCCCTTGATTTTTCTTTTTCCATCTCATTTTTGCAATTCACAAAATCCTCTCAAACCCAATTCTAATTTTGGTGCTCTCCTCTCTCCCTCTCCTTGCCTAGCCGTCGCCATCCACCACCAACATCACCATCTTCATCATTTTTCAAGCTTGGATCAAGGATTGATTAGTATAAACGTGTTCCTCTCTTCGTTCTTTACGCGATTACATAGATCGTTTCTCGATTAGGGTATAAACCCTAACCCTAGAACTTTCAATTTTTCATTTATTTTCTGTATTTTGATGATTATTTAGTAGTATGATGTTTGTGGATTATTGTAATGGTGTTTGTATGCATAGATGTACTCAAAATCACATGTTTTCGGTTTGTAAAATTCTGGACAGCAGCTAATTCGTGTATTATGAGTTTGTGACTGATATAAATGTTAAAATAAACTATTTAGATGAGTTCCTCTCATCAAGACATTAATTTTAGACTCCGGATTCATGTCGTTTCGATTCCCGGAGCCCTTGTTATGATCGAATTAGTATTTTGTTAAAATTGAAATGTGGATTGACATGAAACCAGGTTTGGTCCGACTTTGTGACCTTCCTTGGAGTCTTTAGGGTGTGTTAGTGTGTTAGGACTAATGGTGGGACGAACTTTCTTGTTCGGGTCACCTAAATTCGAGCCACGGTTCACCCGTTATGACTAAAACACGGTTTTGAGTAAATTGAAGGTCCAAGTGGTGTCATGGCTGATTACCACGACTTGAGGACTGTTCTTGGTGTGTTCTTGAGTGCACCATTGTTTCGGGTGGTTTGATAGGCGGAGATGCATATAAGGCTCGCCAGAAATCGACACCCGGGGCTCAAGATACGACTCGATGAACTTTTGAATTAAAACTTATGATTAATTCTAAAACTTATGATAAAAATAATGAATTTATTATTAATTAATTACTTATGATAAAAGAAGTAATTATTATTATTTAAGACTTATGATATAAATATTTATTATATCATTTAATTATTATTTATGATTTAATTAACATTTTAACTTAACTTACGATTAATAATACTTTTATTATTATTGGAAAATACTTATGATAAGTATTAAATTTATTTTATGAGAATATTATTATAAGACTTATAATAAAGATTAAATAATTATTTAATTATTATAAGACTTAATTATTATTTAATTATGATTTAATTATTAAATACTTATGATTTAAATAATTATAATTAGAAACTTATGATATGGTTAATAATTCATTATTAATTAATAATACTTATGATATGATTTAAAAATTTATTATTAATTAATAATACTTATATTATGATTAATATTTAATTAATTAATTAAATACTTATGATATATTAATTATATCACTTCAACTTATATTAACTTTAATAATTCATTTTATTTAATTAAACTTATGTTATGACTTAATTATACACTTTTAACTTTAATAAACATTATAACTTATGTTATTATTATAATTTACACTTTTCAAATTAATGTTGACTATGTTTGACCAAGGTTGACTTTTGAGTTGACTTTCAGTTGACTTTGACTTTCAGTTGACTTTTGTTGACTTTCTAAATAAGGAAACTTTCCTAACTTAAAAACTTTCTAAAAATAGAACTTTCTAAATTTGGAAACTTTCCAAAAATAGAAACTTTCCAAAAATGAAAACCTGCTAAAAATAGAAACTTTCTATAAATAGAAAGTATGTGTCCGTACGCTGTTCCAGTCAAGCCGATGTTTGCCGAGTATTGTTCTATGTCTACTTGCAACATGTACAATAGCTATCATACTAAGACTTGACCTAAGTTAGTTATTTATATCGACCTGCTTTATTTATAGGTCGGCGTTGTGATCATTCCTGATCACTTTACTCTATTTGTTGTTCGCTTGTTTGTGTGGTTTCTTTAGTTGCTTTTAAGGTGAGTTATAGTCCCGTTTTTACATACTTTTCAAAGTATATTTTTGGGATGTGATTACATGCATTTTTATTTACGTTTAGACACAAGTAACAGTTAAATTTAATTATTCATTTTGAGTTGGACAAAAATATTCCCTAATCTGGTAACTTTAATCATTGGTTTCTACCGGTGAACGCGAATCCTACGGATAGATCTATCGGGTTTGACAACCCCATTTCGAGCTAGTCGCGCTAGCAATTTATAATCGGAATGTTTAGTACTTCGTAATTTGTTGTAGATACACTGTCCAAGTGTATATTTTTATTGTGTTTGGCAAGGGTAAATAAAGGGTTAAGTGGTTACCAGGTGGCTCATTGATAATGGAATAATGTTTAATGTTTTCTAACAATTTTTTTTTTTTTTAAATCTTGTGGTCTAAAGTTTACTTATTATTTAAACCTATAATTCACTCAACCTTTGTGTTGACAGTTTACTTGCATGTTTTTACAGGTACATGAGTTTTGTGATGCTTCCGCTGTGTTTAGAAGAGTCTGCATGCATTTGGGAAGATTTTATGAAACAACTTATGAAACTTAAGCTTGCATTCTATTTTTGGATAATTTAAACTTGTGGGTTTGTTGGCAAGGTTTTGTGTCAACTTTTGGTTTATTACTATGGTTGGTTGTTTTGAAACTACATATTTTGGTTTGTTTTCTTTTTGGAAAACATTTGAAATAAAAGAATGCAACTTTGTTTATTTAATTCATTTAAGTCCGATCAAGCTGTGGGACCAACTGACGGATCCGTTAAGTGTTTTGACGGGGTCGTCACATGTGGTATCAGAGCGTTAGTTGTAAGGAACTAGGCGGTCTTAATGTGGTCAACCCGTGGTTATTAGGGTGCATTAGAGTCTAGTCTACAGCCCGACCTTTTTGCTATAGCATTATTATGCATTTCATTTCGTATAAGTTATATTATTAGCTTTCATATCTTTTTGGTATGTGGTTTGCGGTTTTGCTGTTTGCAGATGTCGACTTCGAGCGATAACTCTGTTGCTGCTCCTGCTCCACCGTCTCCTTCTAGACGTCGTGCTAATCAACCAGAGATCGATGACCCTGTTCATTACTATTTTTCTACCATTACTCATATGAACCGGGCTTATAATGAGGTGACACGTATTAACGCCCTTAGTGATTGTTTGCGCACTTTGCCACATAATGAAGTTATGGACGAGATCCGTGCCGACATGGGTAACTTTATCACTTTCAAGCATAGGGTTGAGGATGCGAACCGTAAGCGTGATCGAGAAGTTAATGCTAAGTTCGAGGCTCTCGAGAGCACTGTCCGTGGGTTGAAGGAAGAGTTGGATGTTGTGAAAGGGAAGTTGCGTAAGTATGAGGATCCTGCTGAGACTCATGCTGGACCAGCTTATCACACCCGCTCTAAGCGAATGTGATGTGATTATTCATATTGATTATCTATTTCATCAGACTTAATGTCCTTTTTATACATACATTTTGGGTTATGTACGGCGTTTTGCCGAGGATTTTATTAAGATTTTGTTATGGGATATTTTTCATTATGTATGGATGATTATTTTTATGACATCTATTATCATTATCATGTTTTATTTCTGATGTTGTGGCTCTTGGCATGTTATATTATGCGTAATATATGTTCATGTATGTTAGGTGCTATGTATGTTGTATGATGTTATCATAAAATATGTATGCATGTGATGGTTATTTCTATAACAATCATAACTGTCATGTTATTACTCATAGTGTTTGTTAACTATTATTTTTGATGGTTAATCTTTTCGTGTTTTGATCTATTCCTTTATGACACTAGTATTATTCTTGGTACTAACGGATGTGTTGTTCTATTTTGAAGATCATGTCTCCAAGAGAGTCCACTGAAGCGCGTATGCAACGCCTGATCAATGAAGGAATTATTGCTGCTATGGCAGCAAATGCTAATGTTAACGCCAATGTGAACAACAACCAGGTGGGATGCTCCCACAAGACTTTTATGGCTGGTCGACCCCAAGAATTCAGTGGTACGGAAGGACCAATAGGGCTTACTCGTTGGTTCGAGAAGATCGAATCTATTTTCAGGGTCAGTCGGGTCCGTGAAGAGGACAAAGTTAGTTTCGCTAGTTGCACTCTCAAGGATAGTGCCTTGACATGGTGGAACAATCTGGTTAGTAGTTTGGGAAGCGATGTAGCTTATGGTTTGGCCTGGAATGATTTTAAGGAAAGATTGATCACCCGCTTTAGACCTCGGGGTGAGCTTAAGAAGCTAGAGGTTGAGCTCAAGAATTTGAAAATGCATGGCACCGAGTTAGATGCCTATGAATGAAGGTTTTTCGAGTTAACTTTGCTGTGTCCTAGGGTTTATGCGGATGAGGACCGCAAAATTGAGGCTTACATTGATGGTTTGTCCGAGAAGATTGAACACGGGGTTGAGTCTAGTGAATCCCAGACTATTGAGGCGGCTATGTCTATGGCCCACAAACTTAATGACAAGGTGTTGAGAAGAAGCAAGACTACAGTTGCTGAAACTAGTGAGGAGGTTGTCAAGAAAGTTGATAATGGGAAACGAAAGTGGGATAACAACCGCAATCAAAACCAAAATCAGCAGAAGAAACAGGATACCTCAGGTGCTAACAACAGAAATCAGCGTGTGTGTCCTCATTGCTATAAAGCTCATGATGGTTACTGCACAGTTACTTGTAAGAGGTGCTCCAAGCAAGGGTACATTGCTAAAGATTGTACAGTGCTTTTGCCGGGTTCTGCTACTCCCGCGGCTGGTGGTAATAATAATAATGTTGGTAATAGAGGTGGTAACGGTAATGGTAATGGGAAATCAAATAATGGAGGTAATCAAAGGGTTTGTTATGAGTGTGGGAAGCCAGGGCATTTCCGAGATGCTTGTCCCAACAAGAAGACTGCTGAAACTGCGCGCGGCCGAGCGTTCAACATTAATGCTAAGGATGCGAAGGAAGATCCTAAGCTTGTTACTGGTACGTTCTCAGTCAACGATTTATCAGTTTATGTACTATTTGATTCAGGGGCTGATTTAAGTTTCGTGTCAAGTAAATTAAGTCCGAGAATCAAAACGCCGTTAACTCCCTTAGACAATACTTATGTTGTTGAAGTAGCTAATGGTAAAGAACTTACTGCTAAGACTGTACATCGTAAATGTAACATTAATCTGGGTGGTAGGGATTTTGAGATAGACTTGATACCGATTGAACTTGGTAGTTTTGATATTTTTATTGGTATGGATTGGTTATCTGCGAACCGTGCTGAGATCGTGTGTTATGATAAGGCTATTCGTATTACTGATGTGATTGGAGAGCCATTGATGGTCTTTGGAGATAAGAAATGCACACTGAAAGGATCCGAAACTAATCATCCGGACATCGTCCATATAGATTAAAAACGAATTACAATAGTTGATAACATCGCGAGGTACTTGACCTCTATATGATACATTTTACAAACGTTGCATTTATTTCTTAAAGGCAATCTATTATTACATCGAGAGTTGACATATTAGCCTAACATTTTATAACAACCAAATGATCTAATCTGCCATTTTCATAACAATAGTCTTTAATGAACTTCAATGACTCGAATGCAACGTCCTTGTATCATAGCTTAAATGGTCCCAAGTAGTATCCTTAACATGAGCTAATGCACAGCGGAAGACTTAATTCGTACCTGAGAATAACATGCTTTAAAACGTCAACATAAAGTTGGTGAGATATATAGGTTTGATGCTAGCAGCGTTATAACAATGGACCACAAGATTTCGTATATAATCATTTCAATAAAAATATTCTAAGTGGTTGAGCACTTGGTAACCATACTTAACATTTAATCACGTCGCATATTCCCTTTAATATGAAATCTTACTACACCGTACCAAGGTGTAGTCGCAAAACGAAGTACTGTGCAACCGTTGAATACTGGTCGTCCAGTCCGGTTGGGGTTGTCAGGCCCGATAGATCTATCAACAGGATTCGCGTTTACAATACCGCTGTAAATAACAGTTACCAAGCTACAGGGAAGTATGCCAGTGGTACAACTCAACGTAGAATATATTTTTCAGTTACTTGTGTCCATAACGTAAAACATAAAATACATGTATTCTCATCCCGAAATATTTAGAGTTTAAAAGTGGGACTATATACTCACTGTTGTCTCGAAGATATATATATTTTTGACTTGGTCTTCCGGTTGATATCACGAACCTATCCATATATAATATATCAATATATTTTCATTTTAAACAAACATCTCGTATATATATTTATAATACTTTTAATACTTTGAATAATTCCTTAGTCCGTAGTTAGCGTTTCGATGTTAGTAATTCAATTTTAATGGTTCATTTTTAGATGTTTAATATACCCGCAATAAATAAACCCCCAACGAAATAAATAAAACTCCCATAAAACCCCATCGTATATGTGTTGGTCGAGATTAATCTTGACCCATGGTACCGGTGTTGTCAAATGACGTGTTGCGTACATAAAGTACCGGTGTTGTCAAATGACGTGTTGCGTACAATCATGGGATCTTATGATTAATCTTCTCGTGTTGTTTACGGGTGATCCTGAACCATATGAAATTGAATTATGAGTACATATATATAAAATATCATGTTATCTTAGAAATATGTGATTTATATCTTTTTTTTCCAATTGATCCCGTAGTTGAAATGATCTAGGATAACCAATTTTGTTTCGGTCATAGTTTCTTCGTTACAAGTCCGTTTTCGTTGATTCAAATTGCCATCTTCTTGGATCGAGTTCTTCTTTAAGACTATGAACTGTAAATACCTTGGTTTATATTCAAAATCATACGGCATAAGTGAAACATTAGTGAAACATATGAAGTTAAACATTTTGTTACAAAAAAAATCATTTAATGACCATTTTTCTAAAAATACTTATACTTTGAAAAACCAAGTTTTACCTTATTAAATTAGCATATATTTAAGTTATATTACAGGTCTTGAAGTATTTTAAAAGTTAAGTTAGAAGGATCTATTTAGTTTGCAAACAAGTTTGAAAACATTCAAACTATGTTCTTGTTGTTAAACTTTTGTACCACAAAATAAGATAGCTATATATATATGAATCGAACAAGGTTATGAACATAGATTCTACCTCAAGTTCCTTGGATAAGTTTGCTGTAAAAGAGGAGTAAGAAGCTAGAATCAAAAGGGTGATAGAAGTGGATGAAAGATTGGAAGTAAGTTGGTGTTCTTGGAAGGTTTTCTTGAAGTGTTTTTGTATGGTTTTCTTATGGTGTTTATGTAAGGTTTTTGAAGCTAGATCTTCTTAGAACTTTACTGAATTGTTGAAGGTGTTTAAGGGTTATAAGTGTGTGTGTTTTAGCTAGGAGATTGAAGTAGTAAATGAATCAAAATGATGATACATATATACTCCTAAAAATGTGATCTTTAAGGATAACATGACAAAATTTTAGTTTGTAATCTTATGTATTTGTCAAACAATAATACAAAAGCAATTACCTTATACCTAGGGTAGTAACAAGGGCTGGTTAGGTGGTGATTTGATGTGTATATACCAATAGTAAATACGTATAGAAGCTAGGTATGATACGAGTACAAATACTCTAGATATACGTATAGAAATTTTGTGAAAAATGGAATGAGGATTCAAATATAGCTATCTTTTGTGAATACACTTATATGATTTTATGTATTTAAGTCTTAAAAGTGAGTAAATACATTACTTATACGATATATGTATAAACATTATAAGTCTTAAGTATTTATGTCAAATAACGTTACGTATAGTTATCGTTTTGAAAACTTAAGTTAGTAGTTTCAAAATATACTTATAACTTATAGTTTTTGATACAAAATAAGATATTAAAACATTCATTAATCATGTTAAATATGTATATATACATATATATACGCAAACGTATAATTATCATATATTGTATAGTTCGTGATATCGTCGGTCAAACTAGACGGTCAAACGTTGTGTAAAACTCTTTTCGGAAATATAAATCTCGACAATTTGGATTACTTATCATGTTGGTAAGTTTTAATTTATGTAAATATTAATCTTATAAGTATAGAACGATCGAAAAAAATGCGGGTCAACTTTAGGGTTTTTGCTTATCGTGTCGGAACCATATAGAGATTAGAGTTTAAATTTGGTCGGAAATTTCCGGGTCGTTACAGTACCCATCCGTTAAAGAAATTTCGTCCTCGAAATTTGGTAGAGGTTGTCATAAATAACCATAGGAATGTTTTCATGACGAATATGAGGTAATAATGAAATTTTATCATTATTGAAAGATTTAGATAAAACGATTTGGTTATGTGAGACGCACGAGCGAAGCTATCACAAAAAAAAAATGAAATGAGTAAATATGGAATCGTTTTTAATCGATGACGTGGTTTAGAATTGATTTCCGGGATTTAAGGGATTTAGGAAAAATCTTACGTAATAAGATTTGGTTATTCGGCGATCAGAATCTTCTTTGATTTAATGCGGTAATCTGTTTCGATTTCTCTGTCGGATATTTCACTATAAATCCACCCCTTCGTTTTCTTATTTTTCACAACTCGCATCTTCTACTCTTTCTCCTTAATTCCTACTTTAAGGTATCCTTTGAAATGCTTCATCCCGTTCTGATTTTTGTTATACTTCTAACTTTTATATCTTTCATTCTTCTCTTCCATCTACCGCCAGAAGAATCTATTCACTTTTATGATTTTCTTGGAATTATAATGTTTCTAATTCTCCCGTGTCTTTACGTCGCCATACGTATTGATATACATGGTTTGTAGTTTCTGGGTGGTTGTTGGGTTTGATATCTTTCCTTATACTTCGATGCTCCTGCTTCTGTTTTCCATAATCATTGTCATCCATAGTTAATATTCTCTCCTATTTGCTGTGATCTATACCCCAATTTCTATTTTGGGACTTTGTCCCTTCGTTTCTTCTTCCCGTCCTTGAGTCAAGCGATCAATAGTTCGGAATTCGTAGGTATAAAATTTGGAATGAACCTAGCTATTGGTTTTAGAATAAAATTGTAATGGCACGATCTTGATTCGTTAAATTACTCGAATATTCCGGAAAAATAGAACTATCAAGGTGATACGTTCTAATATGTTTGGAGACTTGATAGAATGTAAGAGCCGTGTAACATGGCACATGATGACGGTACTGTGAATCATCACATTCCATTAGAAACTTAACATGACTTACTGTAATATAATGAAGTTGATCAAGTTTCATTATATTATACTAATTCATGTATCAGTTCCCAACACTACTTCAAAACATTCCTATTTTAAACTTGAAGGTTTTAGAACTTAGAAACTAACACAGTTTCTTTTATATTGTAACGCAGATATTACGGAGAAATACATGATTTTGGATAAGAACAGTTGTGAGAATATCTTCAGAAATATGGAGGATATGTATAACAAAAGATATGAAGATATCTTATAATATCTAAGATAAGATGATGATGAAGAATATCATCGGGAAAGGTTTAGGATAAGGGGTAGGTTTTTTTTTTTTACTAATGGTTTCAGCAAGCACTGAATCGTTTGAATCCTTTGAAAGCAGATTCAGTTCTTGTGATTTATCTACATCCTCCTTCATACTTTGCTCAATCCGTTTTCCAGTTCCAACTCTCCTCTTTTTCTAAGCTTTACCAATACAATGTACTTCATCATTAAACTTTTGACTGTTAAAGTCGTTTACAGTTTTTTTTTTTTTTTTTTTTTTTTTTTTTCTGCTTCTTCAGCATTTCAAGAACTACTTCATAGTCCAGGATGTTTTTCAGAACTTCACATTCGAAAAATGTAATTCTTAGGGATAGTCGTTCTCGGTATAACTGGGAGAATTTCTACGAGATTTTCAAAATACTGATTGCGGGTTTCGCCAAAGAGATAACGAGTTGCTGGTACGTCTGCTGATGATGTTGTGAAAAAGGTTCTCCGGTAACAACGTCGAAAGGACAAAGTATAAATATCGAGATTATAATAGGAGTAGTCTCACTGAGAAGTCGAAGTGGAGCTGTGACAAAATTAGCTTCTTGAAAAGGAATCGTATGATTGTTTTTGATAATGAATGATAAGGAATTCGACGCGGATACGTTTTAACTATAACTTCGGTTTCGAAAATTTTTCAGGTGCATCACTGTATGCATAAATCTTTCTTCCGTAAACGAGGTGCGGCTGGTTCAACTTCTCGATCGAGGTGTTTTCAAGAATCATGAAAAGATTTGAATGAGGATTATAATTGTCGAAGTACAAATGAGGTTTAGGATGAAATCAAGTGGCAAAATTGAAGAATTGTTTAGTTTCATATGTTATAATCAACATTTTATTTCATTTTAATTGTCCAATGTTTCTTCTTTATGCCACTTGTTGGATTTGGATAGGTAAAAAAAAAAATTCAAATATGAAATTTAAATGGAAATGGTTATTCTGGGGTGAACGGATACGTATATCGATGGTTGTAAGTAAAATAACAAATGACCGTTGAATCAGATTCAAGAATGTACAATATAACTTATTAATGTGAATTCTAAATATTCCTCGGGTACTACCCACCCGTTAAAATATTTTCATCATTATTAGTTTGTACGAAGGAATTTTTAATTACTATCTTTATGAAAATATACTTGCATATATATTTTCTTCAGAGATAATCATAGATTTAATGAGTCAATAAGATAATAAACTCATTTGATTTATCGTTAATTCTAGATTACATAATCTCTAAGACTTTAGAAATTACATAATCGTCATACGATACGTAAAGCGAAGATAATCGATGTAGAACGATATATAGAACGAAGATCATACTCGAAGTACAGATATTGAGTCGTGTGATGTTGATATTCGAGATACAGATTGTGATGTTGAGATTTTGGGGGTGACAAGAGTACTGTCGGCGTTGATGATGGTGGTATAGATTATGCTGCTGGTGCTGCTGCTGGTGTTTGTAACCTTCGCACCGTATTTTCTAAAGCCACTACCCGAGCGCGAAGCTCGTTGACTTCTTCTATTATACCGGGATGATTGACGGTTGGAACGAGCGAATGAACAAGATTCGAAATATGGGATAGTATGTAATCATGACGAGATACTCTAGAAATGAGCGAGAAAATGGTGTTTCGAATAGGTTCACCGGTAAGTGCTTCAGGTTCATCGTTAAGAGGACAATTTGGTGGATGGAATGGATCACCTTCTTCTTGCCTCCAGAGATTTAGTATATTACGAACCCATCCCCAATTCATCCAAAATAGATGATGGGAAATTGGTTGATCCATTCCGGTGACGCTGTTCTCGGAGCTCGAATGGAAATCCATATCGGCGTAGCTATCGAAGTCGGAGGAATTCGAACTGGATGAAGAATCCATCTTGTATAGTCGGAGAAGTGAATTTTTGGTTTGGAATAGATTATAGGAGTTGGGTTTGGTACTCTTCAATACATAATTTACATATGTATATATAATATCAAAATCCCATGAATTACGGAGAATCTTTGAAATACGTCAGGCAATGTCTATAGTAACAGATACGCTAAGATATGAATTTTGTCTATACACTATCGATGCACTAAATGCAGTAAGACGTGTCTAGACTTAAGAATGATAAGCAGGCAGTTCCCTAAGGATGATAAGCAGATGATTTCCGACTAGGATTGATAAGCAAAACTTTTGACAGGCAGACACGGTCAAAGTCCAGACTCACTTAATGTATCCTAACAACTACTAGTTAGACACACTAATGCAAGGCCTGGTTCGCTAAGACCAACGCTCTGATACCAACTGAAAGGATCCGAAACTAATCATCCGGACATCGTCCATATAGATTAAAAACGAATTACAATAGTTGATAACATCGCGAGGTACTTGACCTCTATATGATACATTTTACAAACGTTGCATTTATTTCTTAAAGGCAATCTATTATTACATCGAGAGTTGACATATTAGCCTAACATTTTATAACAACCAAATGATCTAATCTGCCATTTTCATAACAATAGTCTTTAATGAACTTCAATGACTCGAATGCAACGTCCTTGTATCATAGCTTAAATGGTCCCAAGTAGTATCCTTAACATGAGCTAATGCACAGCGGAAGACTTAATTCGTACCTGAGAATAACATGCTTTAAAACGTCAACATAAAGTTGGTGAGATATATAGGTTTGATGCTAGCAGCGTTATAACAATGGACCACAAGATTTCGTATATAATCATTTCAATAAAAATATTCTAAGTGGTTGAGCACTTGGTAACCATACTTAACATTTAATCACGTCGCATATTCCCTTTAATATGAAATCTTACTACACCGTACCAAGGTGTAGTCGCAAAACGAAGTACTGTGCAACCGTTGAATACTGGTCGTCCAGTCCGGTTGGGGTTGTCAGGCCCGATAGATCTATCAACAGGATTCGCGTTTACAATACCGCTGTAAATAACAGTTACCAAGCTACAGGGAAGTATGCCAGTGGTACAACTCAACGTAGAATATATTTTTCAGTTACTTGTGTCCATAACGTAAAACATAAAATACATGTATTCTCATCCCGAAATATTTAGAGTTTAAAAGTGGGACTATATACTCACTGTTGTCTCGAAGATATATATATTTTTGACTTGGTCTTCCGGTTGATATCACGAACCTATCCATATATAATATATCAATATATTTTCATTTTAAACAAACATCTCGTATATATATTTATAATACTTTTAATACTTTGAATAATTCCTTAGTCCGTAGTTAGCGTTTCGATGTTAGTAATTCAATTTTAATGGTTCATTTTTAGATGTTTAATATACCCGCAATAAATAAACCCCCAACGAAATAAATAAAACTCCCATAAAACCCCATCGTATATGTGTTGGTCGAGATTAATCTTGACCCATGGTACCGGTGTTGTCAAATGACGTGTTGCGTACATAAAGTACCGGTGTTGTCAAATGACGTGTTGCGTACAATCATGGGATCTTATGATTAATCTTCTCGTGTTGTTTACGGGTGATCCTGAACCATATGAAATTGAATTATGAGTACATATATATAAAATATCATGTTATCTTAGAAATATGTGATTTATATCTTTTTTTTCCAATTGATCCCGTAGTTGAAATGATCTAGGATAACCAATTTTGTTTCGGTCATAGTTTCTTCGTTACAAGTCCGTTTTCGTTGATTCAAATTGCCATCTTCTTGGATCGAGTTCTTCTTTAAGACTATGAACTGTAAATACCTTGGTTTATATTCAAAATCATACGGCATAAGTGAAACATTAGTGAAACATATGAAGTTAAACATTTTGTTACAAAAAAAATCATTTAATGACCATTTTTCTAAAAATACTTATACTTTGAAAAACCAAGTTTTACCTTATTAAATTAGCATATATTTAAGTTATATTACAGGTCTTGAAGTATTTTAAAAGTTAAGTTAGAAGGATCTATTTAGTTTGCAAACAAGTTTGAAAACATTCAAACTATGTTCTTGTTGTTAAACTTTTGTACCACAAAATAAGATAGCTATATATATATGAATCGAACAAGGTTATGAACATAGATTCTACCTCAAGTTCCTTGGATAAGTTTGCTGTAAAAGAGGAGTAAGAAGCTAGAATCAAAAGGGTGATAGAAGTGGATGAAAGATTGGAAGTAAGTTGGTGTTCTTGGAAGGTTTTCTTGAAGTGTTTTTGTATGGTTTTCTTATGGTGTTTATGTAAGGTTTTTGAAGCTAGATCTTCTTAGAACTTTACTGAATTGTTGAAGGTGTTTAAGGGTTATAAGTGTGTGTGTTTTAGCTAGGAGATTGAAGTAGTAAATGAATCAAAATGATGATACATATATACTCCTAAAAATGTGATCTTTAAGGATAACATGACAAAATTTTAGTTTGTAATCTTATGTATTTGTCAAACAATAATACAAAAGCAATTACCTTATACCTAGGGTAGTAACAAGGGCTGGTTAGGTGGTGATTTGATGTGTATATACCAATAGTAAATACGTATAGAAGCTAGGTATGATACGAGTACAAATACTCTAGATATACGTATAGAAATTTTGTGAAAAATGGAATGAGGATTCAAATATAGCTATCTTTTGTGAATACACTTATATGATTTTATGTATTTAAGTCTTAAAAGTGAGTAAATACATTACTTATACGATATATGTATAAACATTATAAGTCTTAAGTATTTATGTCAAATAACGTTACGTATAGTTATCGTTTTGAAAACTTAAGTTAGTAGTTTCAAAATATACTTATAACTTATAGTTTTTGATACAAAATAAGATATTAAAACATTCATTAATCATGTTAAATATGTATATATACATATATATACGCAAACGTATAATTATCATATATTGTATAGTTCGTGATATCGTCGGTCAAACTAGACGGTCAAACGTTGTGTAAAACTCTTTTCGGAAATATAAATCTCGACAATTTGGATTACTTATCATGTTGGTAAGTTTTAATTTATGTAAATATTAATCTTATAAGTATAGAACGATCGAAAAAAATGCGGGTCAACTTTAGGGTTTTTGCTTATCGTGTCGGAACCATATAGAGATTAGAGTTTAAATTTGGTCGGAAATTTCCGGGTCGTTACACACACAGTTAAATCTTATTAGCTGTATGAAAGTTCGTAAACATCTCCGCAAAGGCTGTCATGCTATTCTTGCTCATGTTGTTGATCCTAGTAAGGAAGTGAAGAACGTTGATGACGTTCACATTGTTAGGGATTTTCCCGAGGTGTTTCCCGATGACTTACCTGGCCTTCCGCCGCAACGCGCGGTAGAATTTCAAATTGATCTTGTTCTCGGCGCTGCTCCTGTAGCACGTGATCCTTATCGTCTTGCGCCTTCTGAACTTCAAGAATTATCGAGTCAACTCCGTGAGTTGTTAGACAAAGGTTTTATTCATCCTAGTTCGTCCCCTTGGGGAGCTCCCGTTCTGTTTGTTAAGAAGAAGGATGGTTCTTTTCGTTTATGCATTGATTATCGTGAACTGAATAAGCTCACTGTTAAAAATCGTTATCCTCTTCCGAGAATTGATGATCTGTTCGATCAGCTTCAGGGTTCTTCTGTTTATTTAAAAATTGATCTTCGTTCTGGCTATCATCAGTTGCGTGTTAAAGAATCCGATGTTTCAAAAACTGCTTTTCGCACCCGTTACGGTCACTTTGAATTTCTTGTTATGCAGTTCGGATTGACAAATGCACCTGCTGTGTTCATGGACCTCATGAACCGTATGTGTAGACCCTATCTGGACAAGTTCGTTATTGTTTTCATCAACGACATCCTTATCTATTCTAAGAGTGATGAAGAGCACGAAGAACACTTGAGGTTAGTACTTGATTTGTTAAAGAAAGAAGAGTTGTACGCTAAGTTCTCTAAGTGTGCTTTTTGGTTAAGAGATGTTCAGTTCCTTGGTCATATTGTTAATAAACAGGGAATACAAGTTGATCCTGCTAAAATTGAGGCGATTGAAAAGTGGGAAACCCCGAAAACTCCTACTCAGATTCGTCAGTTCTTAGGGTTGGCAGGTTATTATCGAAGGTTCATTCAGGATTTCTCTCGTATTGCGAAACCTCTGACTGCTTTAACGCATAAGGGGAAGAAGTATGAGTGGAAGGATGAACAAGAGAATGCTTTTCAGATTTTGAAGAAGAAGTTGACTACCGCTCCGATTTTGTCACTACCGGAGGGTAATGACGATTTTGTTGTTTATTGTGATGCATCGCGACAAGGCTATGGTTGCATTTTGATGCAACGAAAGAAGGTTATTGTGTATGCGTCACGACAGTTGAAGATTCACGAACAGAACTATACAACTCATGATTTAGAGTTGGGAGCTGTTGTTTTTGCGCTTAAAATATGGAGACACTATCTTTATGGTGTTAATAGTACTGTGTACACCGATCATAAGAGTCTTCAACATATCCTCGATCAGAAACAGTTGAACATGAGACAACGAAGATGGATTGAGACGTTGAATGATTATAATTGTGACCTTTTGTATCACCCGGGTAAGGCCAATGTTGTGGCTGATGCATTGAGTCGTAAAGAAAGGACTGAACCTCGCAGGGTTAGGGCCTTGAATATGACAATTAGATCAAACCTCGTTAGGCAGATTCTTGAGGCACAACAAGAAGCCTTAAAGGAGGAGAATTTCGTGAAGGAGAATGTAGAAAAGGTAGCTAAGAAGTTTGAAGTACGAGCTGATGGTACTAGGTATTTTGCAGGACGTCTATGGGTTCCGAAATTTGGAGGTCTTCGACAACTTGTTTTGGATGAGGCTCATAAGTCTAGGTACTCTATTCATCCTGGTTCAGGAAAGATGTATCAGGATCTTAAGGAGCTGTATTGGTGGCATAATTTGAAAGGTGATGTAGCTAAGTATGTGACTAAGTGTTTGACCTGTGCTAAGGTCAAAGCTGAACATCAAAAACCGTCTGGACTTTTGGTGCAACCAGAAATTCCCTAGTGGAAGTGGGAAGGTATCACTATGGATTTTATTACTAAGTTACCAAGAGTTTCAGGTGGCTATGATGCGATTTGGGTGATTGTAGATCGACTCACTAAGTCGGCTCACTTTTTGCCGATTAGGGAAATCGACTCGATGGAGAAACTCACCCGTTTGTATTTGAAAGAGATTGTTTCTAGGCATGGTGTCCCCGTGTCCATTATTTCCGACCGAGACAGTCGATTTGTGTCGAGGTTTTGGCGATCTTTACAGGAAGCCTTGGGTACTAGGTTGGATATGAGCACCGCTTATCATCCTCAAACGGATGGTCAAAGTGAAAGGACCATTCAGACATTAGAAGATATGTTGCGAGCGTGCGTCATCAATTTTGGAAATGGGTGGGATAAATATTTGCAGCTAGCTGAGTTTTCTTATAACAACAGTTACCACGCAAGTATTAAAGCCGCACCGTTTGAAGCTTTGTACGGTAGGAAATGTAGGTCTCCTATTTGTTGGAATGAGGTTGGGGATGCTCAACTTACAGGTCCAGAGATTATTCACGAGACTACTGAGAAGATTGTACAAATTAAAGAAAGGTTGAGAACTGCTAGAAGTCGACAAAAGAGTTATGCCGATAAGAGAAGGAAAGATGTTGAATTTCAAGTTGGTGATCGTGTTATGTTAAAGGTTTCGCCTTGGAAGGGCGTAATCCGTTTTGGTAAAAGGGGAAAGTTAAGTCCTCGTTTCGTGGGACCTTTTGAGATCATTGAAAGAGTTGGATCGGTGGTTTATCGTTTGAAATTGCCACAAGAACTCAGTGCTGTTCACGATGTTTTCCATATTTCGAATTTAAAGAAGTGCTTGGCTGAATTTGATCAGACTATTCCTTTGGAGGAACTTCAAGTTGATAAGCAATTGCATTTTATTGAGGAGCCTGTTGAAATCATGGACCGAGAGGTTAAGACTCTTAAACAGAGCAGAATTCCTATTGTTCGGGTCAGATGGAACGCTAGACGCGGTCCCGAGTTCACTTGGAAGCGTGAAGACCAGATGAAGCAGAAATACCCGCATTTGTTCTCAGATGCCGAGTCAACCCCTGCGCCTGCTTAAATTTCGGGACGAAATTTCCGTAACGGGAAGGTACTGTCACGACCCTACTTTTTCCGTTATCCTTTTTAGTTAATTATTTAACGGCCGTTAACTGTTAGTGTGCCACGTCATTCCTATGACCTATATTATTATTTTTGTAATAATATATATATATATATATATATTAATTATTATGTGTTATGTGAATATTTGTATTCATATTTTAAATTTATACGTTTCTACGTCTCGCGGATTTCCATCCGGCGAATCTTTTTTGTTTTCAAACCAACGGTCGAGTTTTTGGGACATTTAAATCCTAAATATTTTAAGATCATATTATTATATAGTGTATTTATATTTATTTTTCGTCGCGCGTTTGTTATCTTTCCGAATTTTTAATCGCGTAAGTGCGTTTTCGCGTTTCGGGACTCGTTCGGGCTTTCGGGCGATCAGGAAATTAACATTTAACAAAATGGCCCACCATAGGGCCCACCCCATGTCTTTTTCGGCCGACCCCACAAGGGAGGGAGTATACTCCCTTGATTTTTCTTTTTCCATCTCATTTTTGCAATTCACAAAATCCTCTCAAACCTAATTCTAATTTTGGTGCTCCCCTCTCTCCCTCTCCTTACCTAGCCGTCGCCATCCACCACCAACATCACCATCTTCATCATTTTTCAAGCTTGAATCAAGGATTGATTAGTATAAACGCGTTCCTCTCTTCGTTCTCTACGCGATTACATAGATCGTTTCTCGATTAGGGTATAAACCCTAACCCTAGAACTTTCAATTTTTCATTTATTTTCTGTATTTTGATGATTATTTAGAAGTATGATGTTTGTGGATTATTGTAATGGTGTTTGTATGCATAGATGTACTCAAAATCACATGTTTTCGGTTTGTAAAATTCTGGACAGCAGCTAATTCGTGTATTCTGAGTTTGTGACTGATATAAATGTTAAAATAAACTATTTAGATGAGTTCCTCTCATCAAGACATTAATTTTAGACTCCGGATTCATGTCGTTTCGATTCCCGGAGCCCTTGTTATGATCGAATTAGTATTTTGTTAAAATTGAAATGTGGATTGACATGAAACCAGGTTTGGTCCGACTTTGTGACCTTCCTTGGAGTCTTTAGGGTGTGTTAGTGTGTTAGAACTGATGGTGGGACGAACTTTCATGTTCGGGTCACCTAAATCCGAGCCACGGTTCACCCGTTATGACTAAAACACGGTTTTGAGTAAATTGAAGGTCCAAGTGGTGTCATGGCTGATTACCACGACTTGAGGACTGTTCTTGGTGTGTTCTTGAGTGCACCATTGTGTCGGGTGGTTTGAATAGGCGGAGAAGCATATAAGGCTCGCCAGAAATCGACACCCGGGGCTCAAGATACGACCCGATGAACTTTTGAATTAAAACTTATGATTAATTCTAAAACTTATGATAAAAATAATGAATTTATTATTAATTAATTACTTATGATAAAAGAAGTAATTATTATTATTTAATACTTATGATATAAATATTTATTATATCATTTAATTATTATTTATGATTTAATTAACATTTTAATTTAACTTACAATTAATAATACTTTTATTATTATTGGAAAATACTTATGATAAGTATTAAATTTATTTTATGAGAATATTATTATAAGACTTATAATAAAGATTAAATAATTATTTAATTATTATAATACTTAATTATTATTTAATTATGATTTAATTATTAAATACTTATGATTTAAATAATTATAATTAGAAACTTATGATATGGTTAATAATTCATTATTAATTAATAATACTTATGATATGATTTAAAAATTTATTATTAATTAATAATACTTATATTATGATTAATATTTAATTAATTAATTAAATACTTATGATATATTAATTATATCACTTCAACTTATATTAACTTTAATAATTCATTTTATTTAATTAAACTTATGTTATGACTTAATTATACACTTTTAACTTTAATAAACATTATAACTTATGTTATTATTATAATTTACACTTTTCAAATTAATGTTGACTATGTTTGACCAAGGTTGACTTTTGAGTTGACTTTCGGTTGACTTTGACTTTCAGTTGACTTTTGTTGACTTTGTAAATAAGGAAACTTTCCTAACTTAAAAACTTTCTAAAAATAGAACTTTCTAAATTTGAAAACTTTCCAAAAATAGAAACTTTCCAAAAATAGAAACTTTCAAAAAATAGAAACTTTCCAAAAATGAAAACCTGCTAAAAATAGAAACTTTCTATAAATAGAAAGTATGTGTCCGTACGCTGTTCCAGTCAAACCGATGTTTGCCGAGTATTGTTCTATGTCTACTTGCAACATGTACAATAGCTATCATACTAAGACTTGACATAAGTTAGTTATTTATATCGACCTGCTTTATTTATAGGTCGGCGTTGTGATCATTCCTGATCACTTTACTCTATTTGCTGTTCGCTTATTTGTGTGGTTTCTTCAGTTGCTTTTAAGGTGAGTTATAGTCCCGTTTTTACATACTTTTCAAAGTATATTTTTGGGATGTGATTACATGCATTTTTATTTACGTTTAGACACAAGTAACAGTTAAATTTAATTATTCATTGTGAGTTGGACAAAAATATTCTCTAGTCTGGTAATTGTAATCATTGGTTTCTACCGGTGAACGCGAATCCTACGGATAGATCTATCGGGTTTGACAACCCCATTTCGAGCTAGTAGCGCTAGCAATTTATAATCGGAATGTTTAGTACTTCGTAATTTGTTGTAGATACACTGTCCAAGTGTATATTTTTATTGTGTTTGGCAAGGGTAAATAAAGGGTTAAGTGGTTACCAGGTGGCTCATTGATAATGGAATAATGTTTAATGTTTTCTAACATTTTTTTTTTTAAATCTTGTGGTCTAAAGTTTACTTATTATTTAAACCTATAATTCACTCAACCTTTGTGTTGACAGTTTACTTGCATGTTTTCACAGGTACATGAGTTTTGTGATGCTTCCACTGTGTTTAGAAGAGTCTGCATGCATTTGGGCAGATTTTATGAAACAACTTATGAAACTTAAGCTTGCATTCTATTTTTGGATAATTTAAACTTGTGGGTTTGTTGGCAAGGTTTTGTGTCAACTTTTGGTTTATTACTATGGTTGGTTGTTTTGAAACTACATATTTTGGTTTGTTTCCTTTTTGGGAAACATTTGAAATAAAAGAATGCAACTTTGTTTATTTAATTCATTTAAGTCCGATCAAGCTGTGGGACCAACTGACGGATCCGTTAAGTGTTTTGACGGGGTCGTCATATTTTTGAAATTTAAAAGTGGTGTTTATGGGCATCGTAGACTATGTAAAGGCACATTAAACCAGTCGGGTTACAATGATTGTTAACCATAAGACTATTTCTAACCCTGACTGTGATGTCAGAGTCGGATTGTGCATTTTTTGGTGAAAAAAGTGAGGTTTTGACTTTGACTGTATTTGACCCCGTTAACCCAAAATGTCAAGTTTTTGTGTCAAATATTTGGAGGGTGAGGTGGTAAAATCTGATTGGACATTGAGTGGGAAAAAATAAATAAATAACAAAAAACAAAATAAAAAACAAAAAGTAAATTATTTGATTGGTCCCCCCTTCATCTCATGCCACATGATGTACAGGTCAAATATCCTACTGACGCTTGTACGCGTGAGAAAGTGACGCTGGGCTATTAGCTGTCACATATGCCATGTAGGTTGACGGATCCCAACTGACCCTGGGTTGGGAGGAGTCTAATTGTCCACATGTCATGATCGGGGATACTAGGCATTTGAATTGAATATTATAATAACTATCTTCAATACGTGTGGACATGAAATGACTATGCATAGATCACCTCTATTTGTGTTGTCCGTTTTAGTGACTGCAGGCTCACAATAGCACGGTACAGACGGATCAAAGCTAGCCTGTCATATCTTGGCGCGCTTGGGTGATGATTACGTTCTCTTCGAAGGAAGACCTATGCCTTATACTTGACCAGCATTAAATGCTCGCATACTTTACAATTAATGTTACATATCTTTTCGAATAATAGGTATCATAAAATCTCGATATGTTTACGGTTATCAAGTTGGATTATCAATACTTAAAAAGTCTAATAACATCATATATAGCTCAGAATCACCATAAATCTAAAAATCTAAAAGTCACTATAACCACTAATTATCCGTATAGGATATGCGGAGTTGACGTCATCTCCACCTTCTTCCAGTATATCATCTCCATCTTCGATAATGCGGTGTTGTATCCTTGTAAGTTTCATGTACGTTCCAAACCTTTCCTTCAAGTACTCGACACGTCTAGCTTAAACCTTGTTTCCAAATTAAGTGGAAAAGAGATATGTGAAGTTCATTATGTTCCTCTATACATCTCTATGATGGCTAAATCTCCGAATATATAAAAAATTATATAATTAGTAGTGTATCTTTGTTCTTTGGCTTAATTTTATGTTCTAGGTTATTTGGATTCAAAACCATACACATGCATGTATTGATTATTTCATGGACAATGATTCGATCAATTTGTCCCAATTTTTCAAAATTTATAGAAATCATTTCCAGTTTTTAGTGTAATCAAACCGTTTATACATATGCGACTATTGGCAAGTAAGTAAAGTTAAATTTCTTTTTCAATAATATGATAACTATAATAAGATTAAAATGGAAAAGAAGAAATGGAAAGTAAAGTTAACTTCTTGCCTATATTTGAACTTGATGGTTTATTGACATGCAACAATAATGTATGTTACAAAGTACTTTACTAGCTAGCTTGAACATCTATGCAATAAGAAGTGCGAATATCATATCAAAGGGTCATTAGTTAATTTATCGGTATCTAGTACCCTTATAAGTTGTCGAGAGTTACAATGAGATTGTATATTTTCGTTATTGTATACGGAGTATATTTGTGTTAATAAGATGAGTGAGTTACCATTCTATTCTAAGAAAAAGTATGAATTTTGTTTGATCCTATAAAGAATAAAGTGACACCTTTTTTTGGAAGAACTATAAAATTTATTATAAAAAAGTGACACCTTATATCACGTTCATTTGTTTTGATTTGTTATAAATTTATCTTTAAACCAAATTACTTAAGTTACGACAAACGAACGGTTTCAGAATACATAAATTCCGTGGTCGTTTCCTCAAGTCTTAAGTGGGTTTACTCTAGAGCTACCAATTCACATAGGAATTTCTGAAACCATGCAATACAACTTAAAGTTATAATTAAAACCCTATCAACCAAAAAATTAAACTTATAATTAAAATCCTATCAACCAAAAAATCCACACATCCTATATAGGATTAGTTTTTGGTATAACTGTTAACTACAGTACTGTTAAGCCACAGCCCCACAGCCCTCACCAATTTTCACACTCGCTCTCCAGAACTTTGTTGGCAATAACCCGCCCTCACTAGCCCTTAAAGCTTCCGCTCTGTACTTTATGTTTTTACAACACAATTGAAGACAAACTAGATGTATATATATTTTGTATATATAGCTTTTATATTTGTATTATATTATAATTAATTTATATAGTGAGTCCTAATTTGTATTAGAAAGTATGTCATGGCCGTGATTGATTAGTTCTGGGTTAATTCTGGAGAAAAATTGCTGATGCACGTTGTTATAGTAATTAATCATGGTGAGAAAATATGTCACGGTTGTGAGTGACCTAATTAAGCTTAGAAGAAAAAAAAGTTACAAAACAAAATCAGATAAATCAATTCTCTTTACTTGATGATCAACATAGACAACTTTGTTCATGAACCGTCACAAGGCCTAAATACCCATCACCACATTGACAATGAGGCGCATTTTAACAGTGCACGAAACACTCCAATCGATAAGCCAAACGATCAAGTCATTCCACAGAGCAAACATAGTCTACCCAAACCCTTATAGGTCTTCGAAGATTTAATGTCGCTTCACATGAGAAGAATAGATGATCTACATATTCAACACTTCGGTTACATCAAATGCAAAACATAGTTATATATTTTGACCTATTAATGAAAAATTAACATGTGTGGATTTGATCTAAGAAAACATGTCATCAAAGAATGCTAACTTTTCGATGTAAAATTTATACCATTGATCATAGAGCGGTTACGCAGATGAAAAGACTGCACCTTAAACATGTGCAGTAACATCACACATATATGATTCAGAGTATTGCTCAGAATCAAATTCTGTCCTACTAGACGGTATTCGTTTGTTACGTATGATAACAGTTATGTTGCGCTTCGGGCTATTACTGATCTTAACGGCTCCAAAATTTTCGGGCGTCCATTATTTGTTGGCAGACCAAAACGTGGTCCGGGGTCTGTTCTTTGTTCTTCTGATTCTACTTCGGTATTGCTTAGGTGTAAGCTTGATTCTAACCCATTGTTAAGTAATAACTTTCAGTTGTCTGTTTTATTAGTTGATATGTTACCGTTGATGGAAACCAAAGTTTCGGCCTTCTTAATTGCTCATAAGGCTCACGTGTCGCACTTTAGTTTATTTGGTACTTTTGGATGTGTGTGTGTGTGGTGATCGTGAAAGTTTTGATAGGATTGTTAATACTACGTCAAACGAGTTTGTGGTTGCCTCCCTGCTCGATTCCTTGGCCGAGTCTTTTTTCCGGTACGCTTGGTTGGAAGTCACGGGTATTCCGGGGAATTATGCATCGCGTGTTAATGTGTCGAGAATGGCTGACTTATTTGGTGAAGTTATTATAGTTGATGAGGCTTCTTCATTTTTAGGAAATATTAGTTCTTTTTTCGTGTTTGTTAAATCAACCAAGGTTAAACATATTCACGATTTAGTCATGGCCGATTTAGGCGACAAGTTTTGTTCAAGGTGTGAGATATGGGTTTCCGAGATCTCTGATTTTGATAGGTTGAAAAGGGTTTTTTGTCAAAAGTTTGATCAACGGCTACTCGCGTCCACTAGTCGTTTGGTGTTATCTAGTGGGACGATGGATGGTAGTTATAGCGTTTGTTTGGACGAAGATGCTTCGGTTCTTCCTTCTTCTGTTTCGGTTTTATCTAATAAGTAGGATTCGGTTAAAACTAAGTTTATTGGCCACTGTTTTGATCAGACTGGATCTACTGTTAAAACGGGTTCACTTGCTCCTTTGTGATCTGATGTTCTGCCTGACTTTGTATGTAAATCTGCAGTTAAAACAACATCATTTTCTGCTACATGTTCTGATATACAACCTGATTTTAGTTGTAGAGCGGCTATTAAAACAATATCACTTGTTGATGTACTATCTGATGTACATCCTAATCTTGGTATCGCCTCTCCATGTTGTAATTTTGGTGTTTCTGATAAACCAGCTGCTGTGACGACCCGGAAATTTTCGACCAAATTTAAACTTAATCTTATTATGATTTCGACACGATAAGCAAAAGTCTATAATGTTGAGTCTCAAAATTTTTGAACTGTTACATGAACTCATTTGACCTTGACTATTCCCGACGATTCACGAACAATTGTTGTATATATATATATATATATATATATATATATATATATATATATATATATATATATATATATATATATATATATATTGTAAAAATAAATATAAAACATACCTAATAATTTGAATTAATGAAATACAACATAATTACTTGAACTGAAAATGTCAAAGTAATATATAGAATAATCAAACTGCTATTAAAATGAAAATATATATAAAATACAATATGATTTTTATGAATAATTGATGATCATATATATTTTGTAATATATATAAAATGTATAAATATTAAACATTCAATAAAGGTTATATATTATATGATCATTAAATATTACATAGTTAATAATAAATAATAAATTAAAATATAATTGTTTTATTAATATTATTATGAGTACTTTCATTATTATTATCAATATCAGTAGTATTAATATTATTGTTTTCAATATAAAATATATAGATAGGAATTTTAATACATGTGTATTATTATTAATATTATATATAATACATAAATATGAAATTTTATACAATTGATTTGTTATATAATTACTATTGTTATTAGTATTATTAGTATTATTGTTATCATTATCCATATCGTAATTAGTAGTAAGATTAAAATTTAAGTTATTATTAATGGATACGTATTACTATTATTATTATTATTATTATTATTATTATTATTATCTTTATCAAGATTGTTATTATTAATATCTAATATTATTATAATTAATATAATTATTATTATTGTTATGATAATTAATATTTATTAGAAACAATACATTTTATTTACATTAATAATAGGATTGTTATCAATATTATTACTAGTATTAAGATTATATATTATTATTAATTTTTAGTTCCATTATTAATATTAAAAATTAAGGTATGAATAATTAATAATATTATGTTTTCTTTATATATAGTTAGAATCGATACAGCTATACAAATGCAGATACACAAAATACTATTATATACTTATTTATACAGTTATATACATATGTAAATATGGAAAATTAAATAAATATAAATACGGGAAATTAGATAACCAGATATACAGATATGTATGATATATACAGATTACATATATATATATACCGGATATAAAAATATAAACGTATTTTATACAGATATATTGTACGAACCAATTTATATCACAATCAACCTTTTTCTTATTTCCTGTGTTCTATTCTGCTTGTGAAGAATTGTCGAACCAATCCAACTACAAGCAACCATATGTCAATTCTTCTTACTGCACAAAATCAATTATTCGCATACTTAATTTCTCTGGTGCAATTCATTTAGAAATCAAACAGAAAAAAGCTGATCTCGTTTACTCCCTCTGTTCTTGATTCACTTTTCCAAAAGCTTCAATCACGAATCAAATTCAAAATCTAGAGATGAATTTCTGTTAGGAACGATCTAATCAAACTATATGTAAGTTTTCATACTCCAATTACTTCTATTAATCTCAAATTTACGAGTCAAAGCTTAAATTCCAAAAGTCAAACATTTTGTTCAATCATGAAATTCGTAACTGTTTTAATGTATTTGATTAAATTAATGATTCCTAAAGTTTCTAGGGAGAATTTAAAACACATTTTATGTTATAACTTTAACCTTAAACGATCAAAAACTTGAAATTCGATTTAGTGTTCATCATGTTCTTGACGGGAATTAGCAATAGCTCGTAATTGAATAAATTATCAAAAAGTAAAAATGCAGATGTATTAGTAATCTATAATGAAAACTATCTGTCAAATTTCAAGTCTCAAATTGATGAATTGAATCCTAATTTTAGAGTCGAAGATTAAACATAAAAAGTCAACTGTTTTGTTTATTAAGAAATTTGAACTGGTTTCGTTATTTCTGGATTAATTAAGGATTCACAAGGATTCTGGGAGTGAATTACTATCAAATTCGTGTTATAATTATAAACTAAAAAGGTCTAAATCTTGAAATCAAATTTTGAGTCTATATTATTATTATTTTTTCGCTAACAGATTGCTTCAGTCACTTTGATTTTTTTTTCTTCTGTTTCAATAAATTGATATACCACAAACTAATAATTCTTGATACTTTGATAATGTTAAAATCAAATGAAAAATTCTTTGTTGTGAATTGAATTGAACCTGGGTCGATTGTAATGGTGAGGAAGAAGAAAAGGAATAGATCGAGTTATATATTTTTGTGTTGTTTTGTAAAACAGATAAACAAGCTAGCTCAGCTGGCTAAGAGTGCTGCCGGGTATCGAGTAGTCACAGGTTCAAACCCGGGCTTGGGCGTTTATTTTTTTTTTTAAGGACCTATCACATTGAGGTAGTTTTTCTAATAATTCTATTATTATTACCACTAGTTAATATTATGATTAAAATTATTATTGTTATGCTTATTATTGTTATTGTTATTATCAAGTATTAGTATTGTTAGTATTATTATTACTAAGTGTTAGGAATATTATGATTATTATTATTACTATCATTATTATCATTATTGTTATTATTATTAGTATTATAATTATAATTATTAAAATTATTATTATTATTATTATTATTATTATTATTATTATTATTATTATTATTATTAATATCATTAATATGAAAATGATAAAATTTATTATTATTTTCTTCTTTAATATTAGTAGTAGTATCATTTTAAATTATTAGTATTATTATTAATATTATCAACAAAAAATATTATTGATATTATCATTATAAGTATTAGTATTAGTATTAGTATGATTATCATTAATAGTATTGTTATTATTAAAAACTATTATCATTATTATCATTTTTATAAAAATTATTATTTTAATATCATTAAAACTATTATTATTATTACTACTATCAAGTATTATCTATATCGTTATTATTAAAATAATAGTGATTATGAAAATAAAAGTTTTTAAATGACGTTGTTAAGATTATAAGTATTAAAATAAAGATTATAAAATATACTTAAATTACATAACTTAACTATATTAATAATTCTATATATAAAATGAAAATATATAAATAATTTATAAAACTTATAAATTATTAAATATAACAAGTACATCACTAATAATAATATATAAATTTATTCGATCACAATTATGTGTATTAATATATATACAAATGATATAGGCTCGTGAATCCAAGGCCAACCCTGCACTTGTTCAGTGCCGTCAAGGTGAAACCTTTAACATAACACGGTTACTGACCTGAAATTCAATATCGTTCCTTCACTTATTGGCATAACTCTTTTGCCGATTTCTGGCGGTTCTCAATCTTTCTTTAATCTGTACGATTTTCTCGGTAGTCTCATGAATAACTTCTGGGCCTGTGAGTTGAGCATCCCCAACCTCATTCCAACAGATAGGAGACCTACACTTTCTACCATACAGAGCTTCAAACGGTGCGGCTTCAATACTTCCATGATAACTGTTATTATAAGAAAATTCAGCCAATGGCAAGTATCTATCCCACCCATTACCAAAATCAATCACGCATGCTCGTAACATGTCTTCCAAAGTTTGAATGGTCCTTTCACTCTGACCATCCGTCTGCGGATGATAAGCGGTGCTCATTTCCAATTTAATTCCCAAAGCTTCCTGTAAAGGGTTGCCACAACCTCGATATAAATCGACTGTCTCGGTCTGAAATAAAAGGTACAGGAACACCATGCCCTGAAACAATCTATCCTTCAATTACAAACGAGTAAGCTTCTCTATCGAATCTGTTTCCTTAATCGGTAAGAAATGAGCTGATTTTGTGAGTTGGTCAACAATCACCCAAATGGTATCATAACCACCCATATCTCGCAGTAACTTCGTAATAAAATCTGTTGTAATGCTTTCCCACTTCCACTCGGGAATTTCAAGTTGCACCAAAAGTCCTGACGGTTCTGATGTTCAGCTTTAACCTTAGCACAGATCAAACACTTAGCTATATACGTAGCCACATCAGCCTTCAAATGAGGCCACCAATACAGCTCCTTAAGATCATGATACATCTTTCCTGAATCAGGATGAATAGAGTACCTAGACTTATGAGCCTCCTCTAGAACAAGTTGTCGCAGATCACCAAACTTCGGAACCCAAAGGCGTCCCGCAAAATACCGAGTACCATCGGTTCGTACCTCTAACTGTTTACTCAAGCCTCGGACCTTCCCGTTACAAAATTCTCCTCCTTCAAGGCTTCTTATTGAGCTGTAAGAATCTGCCTTGCGAGGTTTGTTCGAATGGTCATATTTAAGGCCCTAAACCTATGAGGTTCAGTCCTCTCTTTACGACTTAACGCATCAGCCACAACATTGGTCTTTCCCGGATGATATAAAAAGCTTACAATCATAATCATTCAACGTCTCAATCCATCTTCATTGCCTCATATTCGACTGTTTCTGATCAAGGATATGTTGAAGACTTTTGTGATCGGTGTACACCATACTTTTGACCCCATAAAGATACTGTCTCCAAATCTTAAGCGTAAACACAACAGCTCCCAATTCTAAATCATGGGTTGTATAATTCTGTTCATGGATCTTTAACTGACGTGATGCATACGCAATAACTTTATTTCACTGCATCAAAACACAACCAAACCCCTGACGCGATGCATCACAATGAACAACAAAATCATCATTACCCTCAGGTAGTGACAATATCGGAGCGGTAGTCAACTTCTTCTTCAAAATCTGAAAAGCATTCTCTTGTTCATCCTTCCACTCATACTTCTTCCCCTTGTGCGTTAAAGCAGTCAGAGGTTTCGCTATACGAGAGAAATCTTGAATGAACCTTCTATAGTAACCTGCCAACCCTAAAAACTGACGAATCTGAGTAGGAGTTTTCGGAATTTCCCACCTTTCAATCGCCTTAATTTTAGCAGGATCAACTTGTATTCCCTGTTCACTAACAATATGTCCAAGGAATTGAACTTCTCTTAACTAGAAAGCACACTTAGAGAACTTAGCTTACAACTCTTCTTTTCTCAATAAATCAAGCACTAACTTTAAATGTTCTTCGTGCTCTTCATCATTCTTAGAATAAATAAGGATTTTGTCGATGAAAACAATAACGAATTTGTCCAGATAGGGTCTACACACGCGGTTCGTGAGGTCCATGAACACAGCAGGTGCATTTGTCAATCTGAACGGCATAACAAGGAATTTAAAGTGGCCATAACGGGTGCGAAAAGCAGTTTTCGAAACATCAGATTCTTTAACACGCAACTGATGATAGCTGGAACGAAGATCGATCTTAGAATAAATGGACGAACCTTGAAGTTGATCGAACAGATCTTCAATTCTCAGAAAAGGGTAACGATTCTTAATAGTACGCTTGTTTAACTCGTGATAATCAATACACAATCGGAACGAACCATCTTTCTTCTTAACAAACAAAACAGAAGCTCTCCAAGGGGACGAACTGGGACGAATGAAATATAGTTGCAACAATGAAGGAAGAAATATATGGAGTAGTCACATAATTGGCATAGATATTTAAGGCAATTCTCTCAAAGGAGATAACGAGGATCATGGATTTCAAAGTAAATTTTCATTACATTTTCGAAAGGAAGACGTACGAAAGGTGTGATATTTCAACGAGAGTGAACTCCCTTGCTCAATGAGCGAGGAAATCTAGGATTCATCCATATTCTTAAATTTATGTGCGGATGAAAAGAACGCGAATCATGGGTTATAATGAATGACCAACTCCAGGTGGGATGAATCTCCAATAATAATTTCGTGCACCTCAAAGTATTGAATCCTAGGATTGATGTTTACGAAGGTGTTGCGGTTGACAGCGAATATTGAGAGTAGAAACTCCTCAAACGGTCTAGTGTAATATATATCCATGATACCCACTATAACAACAGTTGAGGTAGAAACCCACCTAGCGCCTTTTCTACAATAGGGTGACCACCGAGCGTATCCCAGAAAATTGATTTATCGGTCCGTGTTTCAACCATGTCCAACCATAAGAGGGAAAATTTTATGAGCGCAAAGACTTTCCAACAAATTTTATAAAACCGGAATCCAAAGTGGCGTAAGAGTTTCTATCATTGAACTTAATGGTAAGTTTCATCCTTAAACCGAGGATGAGAAGAACTGTGATCCAGACACTCTGTAGGTGTAGTGACCCGAACTTTTCCATGTTTATATATATTAATTGAGATTGATATTTACATGATTAAATGTTTCCAACATGTTAAGCAATCAAACTTGTTAAGACTTGATTAATTGAAATATGTTTCATATAGACAATTGACCACCCAAGTTGACCGGTGATTCACGAACGTTAAAACTTGTAAAAACTATATGATGACATATATATGTATATATATATAGTTAACATGATACTATGATAAGTAAATATATCATTAAGTATATTAACAATGAACTACATATGTAAAAACAAGACTACTAACTTAATGATTTTTAAACGAGACATATATGTAATGATTATCGTTGTAAAGACATTTAATGTATATATATCATATTAAGAGATATTCATACATGATAATATCATGATAATATAATAATTTAAAATCTCATTTGATATTACAAACATTGGGTTAACAACATTTAACAAGATCGTTAACCTAAAGGTTTCAAAACAACACTTACATGTAACGACTAACGATGACTTAACGACTCAGTTAAAATGTATATACATGTAGTGTTTTAATATGTATTTATACACTTTTGAAAGACTTCAATACACTTATCAAAATACTTCTACTTAACAAAAATGCTTACAATTACATCCTCGTTCAGTTTCATCAACAATTCTACTCGTATACACCCGTATTCGTACTCGTACAATACACAGCTTTTAGATGTATGTACTATTGGTATATACACTCCAATGATCAGCTCTTAGCATTCCATGTGAGTCACCTAACACATGTGGGAACCATCATTTGGCAACTAGCATGAAATATCTCATAAAATTACAAAAATATGAGTAATCATTCATGACTTATTTACATGAAAACAAAATTACATATCCTTTATATCTAATCCATACACCAACGACCAAAAACACCTACAAACACTTTCATTCTTCAATTTTCTTCATCTAATTGATCTCTCTCAAGTTCTATCTTCAAGTTCTAAGTGTTCTTCATAAATTCCAAAAGTTCTAGTTTCATAAAATCAAGAATAATTTCAAGTTTGCTAGCTCACTTCCAATCTTGTAAGGTGATCATCCAACCTCAAAAAATCTTTGTTTCTTACAGTAGGTTATCATTCTAATACAAGGTAATAATCATATTCAAACTTTGGTTCAATTTCTATAACTATAACAATCTTATTTCAAGTGATGATCTTACTTGAACTTGTTTTCGTGTCATGATTCTGCTTCAAGAACTTCGAGCCATCCAAGGATCCATTGAAGCTAGATCCATTTTTATCTTTTCCAGTAGGTTTATCCAAGGAACTTAAGGTAGTAATGATGTTCATAACATCATTCGATTCATACATATAAAGCTATCTTATTCGAAGGTTTAAACTTGTAATCACTAGAACATAGTTTAGTTAATTCTAAACTTGTTCGCAAACAAAATTTAATCCTTCTAACTTGACTTTTAAAATCAACTAAACACATGTTCTATATCTATATGATATGCTAACTTAATGATTTAAAACTTGGAAACACGAAAAACACCGTAAAACCGGATTTACGCCGTCGTAGTAACACCGCGGGCTGTTTTGGGTTAGTTAATTAAAAACTATGAT
Source organism: Rutidosis leptorrhynchoides (assembly GCF_046630445.1). Taxonomy (NCBI): domain Eukaryota; kingdom Viridiplantae; phylum Streptophyta; class Magnoliopsida; order Asterales; family Asteraceae; genus Rutidosis; species Rutidosis leptorrhynchoides. The sequence continues at coordinate 17,077,721 of NC_092338.1, forward strand.
AAAATTTGATTTAAAAGTTGTTATTCTGAGAAAATGATTTTTATTATGAACATGAAACTATATCCAAAAATTATGGTTAAACTCAAAGTGGAAGTATGTTTTCTAAAATGGTCATCTAGACGTCGTTCTTTCGACTGAAATGACTACCTTTACAAAAACGACTTGTAACTTATTTTTCTGACTATAAACCTATATTTTTTCTATTTAGATTCATAAAATAGAGTTCAATATGAAACCATATCAATTTGATTCACTCAAAACGGATTTAAAATGAAGAAGTTATGGGTAAAACAAGATTGGATAATTTTTCTCATTTTAGCTACGTGAAAATTGGTAACAAATCTATTCCAACCATAACTTAATCAACTTGTATTGTATATTATGTAATCTTGAGATACCATAGACACGTATACAATGTTTCGACCTATCATGTCGACACATCTATATATATTTCGGAACAACCATAGACACTCTATATGTGAATGTTGGAGTTAGCTATACAGGGTTGAGGTTGATTCCAAAATATATATAGTTTGAGTTGTGATCAATACTGAGATACGTATACACTGGGTCGTGGATTGATTCAAGATAATATTTATCGATTTATTTCTGTACATCTAACTGTGGACAACTAGTTGTAGGTTATTAACGAGGACAGCTGACTTAATAAACTTAAAACATCAAAATATATTAAAAGTGTTGTAAATATATTTTGAACATACTTTGATATACATGTATATATTGTTATAGGTTCTTGAATCAACCAGTGGCCAAGTCTTACTTCCCGACGAAGTAAAAATCTGTGAAAGTGAGTTATAGTCCCACTTTTAAAATCTAATATTTTTGGGATGAGAATACATGCAGGTTTTATAAATGATTTACAAAATAGACACAAGTACGTGAAACTACATTCTATGGTTGAATTATCGAAATCGAATATGCCCCTTTTTATTAAGTCTGGTAATCTAAGAATTAGGGAACAGACACCCTAATTGACGTGAATCCTAAAGATAGATCTATCGGGCCCAACAAGCCCCATCCAAAGTACCGGATACTTTAGTACTTCGAAATTTATATCATATCCGAAGGGTGTCCCGGAATGATGGGGATATTCTTATATATGCATCTTGTTAATGTCGGTTACCAGGTGTTCACCATATGAATGATTTTTATCTCTATGTATGGGATGTGTATTGAAATATGAAATCTTGTGGTCTATTGTTACGATTTGATATATATAGGTTAAACCTATAACTCACCAACATTTTTGTTGACGTTTAAAGCATGTTTATTCTCAGGTGAATATTAAGAGCTTCCGCTGTTGCATACTAAAATAAGGACAAGATTTGGAGTCCATGTTTGTATGATATTGTGTAAAAACTGCATTCAAGAAACTGATTTCGATGTAACATATTTGTATTGTAAACCATTATGTAATGGTCGTGTGTAAATAGGATATTTTAGATTATCATTATTTGATAATCTACGTAAAGCTTTTTAAACCTTTATTTATGAAATAAAGGTTATGGTTTGTTTTAAAAATGAATGCAGTCTTTGAAAAACGTCTCATATAGAGGTCAAAACCTCGCAACGAAATCAATTAATATGGAACGTTTTTAATCAATAAGAACGGGACATTTTAGTTGGTATCAGAGCGTTGGTCTTAGAGAACCAGAATTTTGCATTAGTGTGTCTTATCGAGTTTGTTAGGATGCATTAGTGAGTCTGGACTTCGACCGTGTTTACTTGAAAAATGATTGCTTAACAAATTTTGTTGGAAACTATATATTTTTAACATGTGAATATTATGTGATATATTAATCTCTTAATGCGTTTGATATTATGTGATAGATGTCTATCTCTAGAACAAGTCCCATTGACTCACCTAATAATAATGAAGAGTCAAATGTAAATTGGAATGATTCGTGGACTGATTCACAAGTTCCCGAAGAGGAACCGGAAGAAGAGTCAGAACCGGAAGAAGAATCGGAACCGGAAGAAGAATCGGAACCAGATGAAGAAATAGAACCGGTGGGGGAAATAATAAAACGGTTAAGTAAAAGAAAATCCTCAACCAACCGACCAAGGTTAATTATGGTCAATGGTGTTTCCGCCAAGGAAGCAAAATATTGGGAGGATTACCAATTCTCCGATGAATCGGATTCCGACGAGAATTCCGATGATGTTATAGAAATTACCCCAACTGAATTTAAAAAGGCAAAAGAAAATAATAAGGGAAAGGGCATAAAAATAGAGAAATCTAATTCCAACCCCGATGAACTTTATATGTATCGTCAACCCCCGAAGTCCTTAAGTTGTAACAATGACCTGGGAACCTCTAAACCACCAGGTTTTTCTAAACCAATGTGGATCACGACGGCTCGTATTAGGAGAACATCATATATCCCTAGAAACTTGGTAAAACGAACCAAAACCAAAGAAGAAGAAACAAGCGAGTCGGAATAAGATAGTTGTATTCGTGTGGTGTAATATATGTAATATAGTGTGCTTATGCTTTATGATATATGTAAAAATTGCTTGTATTAATAAGTATTTTTTTATGAATCTAACTCTTGTCTATTTTACAGTATAAAAACACAAAATGGATAGACAACCCAATATTTTAAGAGACCTACCCGGAGACATGATTGATGAAATCTTGTCTAGAGTCGGTCAGAATTCTTCGGCACAACTATTTAAGGCGAGATCAGTTTGTAAGACATTCGAAGAACGTTCCAAGAATGCCTTGGTTTATAAAAGGCTTTTGTTCGAAAGATGGGGGATATCACATTGGGAAATCCATAAGTTACGATGTGTTTACTTTGACGCATATATTGCAGGGAACCCAAATGCTATTTTACGCAATGGGTTAAGAAATTATTTTGACTCAATATATCCGAATATTGGACTTCGTGATTTAGAAAAAGCGGCTAACATGCAACATAAAGAAGCATGTTATGCTTACGGATTAGTAATGTTTGCTTCTCACCAAAGTGAGAACAAGAACATCGGGCTACAACTATTAAACAAAACGTTCCCACAAGTGACGGAGTCGGTAATTGGGGTAAGAAATGAGGTTTTTAGATTGTTACGGGACTGTTGGACATTACGTAACTCTCGTCCCTTTAACGACGTTACAACACGCTGTCTTATCAACGGCCATAACGGTTATGTTCCACAAGACCAAGGATGGGAAGTAATCCTAGTAAAACCAGAATGCATGACTTGTTTCTGGACGTATGAATTACGTGTCTTTATTGCCTTTGCTGAACGACTTGTGTACTAGCTAGAATTATCTTCACAACCATCTTGTATCAAATTTATTGTGTGCTATATTCATGCTATATGTAAAATAAGCGGTATTGTAAGTTTGTAAAATATTGTGTAAAAGTTTGAACGCGAAATATTATTATAATCAGTTTTTCATATAGAATTGTAGTAGTTGAATTGTATATTAGCTACCAAGTATGAACTTAACGGGTAGGTACTACCCGAATTTAAACTTATAAAACGCTAATATGAAGAAAAAGCTTTTATAAATGAGTTCATATTATGCTACGAAATACTATTAACTACTCTTAATATTCTGTATGATTAACTTGTTCCATTTGACTATTTTGAAGGAAATGGCACTGACTACTCGACACACCGTGAATATGAATGAAGAGGAATTCCGTACTTTTCTAGCTTCAAACATAGCCGCAGTACAGGCTGCGCTACATACCAACAATAACCTTGGATCTAGCAGTACAGGAAATCGTGTAGGATGCACCTACAAATAATTCACTGCCTGCAAACCTTTGGAATTTGATGGAACCGAAGGACCGATCGGATTGAAACGGTGGACCGAGAAGGTCGAATCGGTGTTTGCCATAAGTAAGTGTACTGAAGAGGACAAAGTGAAGTATGCTACGCATACCTTCACAGGTTCTGCGTTAACATGGTGGAATACCTATCTAGAGCAAGTGGGACAAGACGATGCGTACGCACTACCGTGGTCAGCATTCAAGCACTTGATGAACGAGAAGTACCGTCCCAGAACCGAGGTCAATAAGCTCAAGACAGAACTTAGAGGGTTACGAACCCAAGGATTTGATATTACCACGTACGAAAGACGATTCACAGAATTGTGCCTATTGTGTCCGGGAGCATTCGAAGATGAGGAAGAGAAGATCGACGCATTTGTGAAAGGATTACCGGAAAGAATCCAAGAAGATATAAGTTCACACGAGCCCGCCTCCATACAACAAGCATGTAGAATGGCTCACAAACTAGTGAACCAGATTGAAGAAAGAATTAAAGAACAGACTGCTGAAGAGGCCAATGTGAAGCAAGTCAAAAGAAAGTGGGAGGAAAACGGTGATAAGAATCACCAATACAACAACAACAGCAATTACAACAATAATCGCAACAATTATCCCAACAATCGCAACATCAATCGCAACTACAACAAATGGCCCAACAACAACAACAACAACAACAACAATAGCAACTACAACAATCATCCCAACAACAATAATAACCGCAACAACAACAACAATCAGAAGCAGCTATGCCAAAGGTGTGAAAAGTATCACTCGGGGTTTTGCACCAAATTTTGCAACAAGTGTAAAAGAAATGGTCATAGCGCGGCGAAGTGTGAGGTCTACGGACCAGGGGTTAATAGAACGAAAGGAACAAATGGTGTCAGAACGAGTAATGGCGGAGCAAGTAGTGTCGGAGCAAGCTATGCCAATGTAGTTTGTTATAAATGTGGAAAACCGGGCCACATTATTAGAAATTGCCCGAACCAGGAGAACACGAATGGACAAGGCCGCGGAAGAGTTTTCAATATTAATGCGGCAGAGGCACAGGAAGACCCGGAGCTTGTTACGGGTACGTTTCTTATTGACAATAAATCTGCTTACGTTTTATTTGATTCGGGTGCGGATAGAAGCTATATGAGTAGAGATTTTTGTGATAAATTAAGTTGCCCATTGATGCCTTTGGATAGTAAATTTTTACTCGAATTAGCAAATGGTAAATTAATTTCAGCAGATAATATATGTCGGAATCGAGAAATTAAACTGGTTAGCGAAACATTTAAGATTGATTTGATACCAGTAGAGTTAGGGAGTTTTGATGTGATAATCGGTATGGACTGGTTGAAAGAAGTGAAAGCAGAGATCGTTTGTTACAAAAATGCAATTCGCATTATACGAGAAAAAGGAAAACCCTTAATGGTGTACGGAGAAAAGGGCAACACGAAGCTACATCTTATTAGTAATTTGAAGGCACAAAAACTAATAAGAAAAGGTTGCTATGTTGTTCTAGCACACGTCGAGAAAGTACAAACTGAAGAAAAGAGCATCAATGATGTTCCCGTCGCAAAAGAATTTCCCGATGTATTTCCGAAAGAATTACCGGGATTACCCCCACATTGATCCGTTGAATTTCAAATAGATCTTGTACCAGGAGCTGCACCAATAGCTCGTGCTCCTTACAGACTCGCACCCAGCGAGATGAAAGAACTGCAAAGCCAATTACAAGAACTTTTAGAGCGTGGTTTCATTCGACCAAGCACATCACCGTGGGGAGCTCCTGTTTTGTTTGTCAAGAAGAAAGATGGTACATTCAGGTTGTGTATCGACTACCGAGAGTTGAACAAACTTACCATCAAGAACCGCTACCCACTACCGAGAATCGACGACTTATTTGATCAACTACAAGGCTCGTCTGTTTATTCAAAGATTGACTTACGTTCCGGGTATCATCAAATGCGGGTGAAAGAAGATGATATTCCAAAGACTGCTTTCAGAACACGTTACGGTCATTACGAGTTTATGGTCATGCCGTTTGGTTTAACTAATGCACCAGCTGTGTTCATGGACCTTATGAACCGAGTGTGTGGACCATACCTTGACAAGTTTGTCATTGTTTTCATTGATGACATACTTATTTACTCAGAGAATGACCAAGAACACAGTGAACATTTGAGAAAGGTGTTAGAAGTATTGAGGTAGGAAGAATTGTACGCTAAGTTTTCAAAGTGTGCATTTTGGTTGGAAGAAGTTCAATTCCTCAGTCACATAGTGAACAAAGAAGGTATTAAGGTGGATCCGGCAAAGATAGAAACTGTTAAAAAGTGGGAAACCCCAAAAACTTCGAAACACATACGCCAGTTTTTAGGACTAGCTGGTTACTACAGAAGGTTCATCCAAGACTTTTCCAGAATAGCAAAACCCTTGACTGCATTAATGCATAAAGGGAAGAAATTTGAATGGAATGATGAACAAGAGAAAGCGTTTCAGTTATTGAAGAAAAAGCTAACTACGGCACCTATATTGTCATTGCCTGAAGGGAATGATGATTTTGTGATTTATTGTGATGCATCAAAGCAAGGTCTCGGTTGTGTATTAATGCAACGAACGAAGGTGATTGCTTATGCGTCTAGACAATTGAAGATTCACGAACAAAATTATACGACGCATGATTTGGAATTAGGCGCGGTTGTTTTTGCATTAAAGACTTGGAGGCACTACTTATATGGGGTCAAAAGTATTATATATACCGACCACAAAAGTCTTCAACACATATTTAATCAGAAACAACTGAATATGAGGCAGCGTAGGTGGATTGAATTATTGAATGATTACGACTTTGAGATTCGTTACCACCCGGGGAAGGCAAATGTGGTAGCCGATGCCTTGAGCAGGAAGGACAGAGAACCCATTCGAGTAAAATCTATGAATATAATGATTCATAATAACCTTACTACTCAAATAAAGGAGGCGCAACAAGGAGTTTTAAAAGAGGGAAATTTAAAGGATGAAATACCCAAAGGATCGGAGAAGCATCTTAATATTCGGGAAGACGGAACCAGGTATAGGGCTGAAAGGATTTGGGTACCAAAATTTGGAGATATGAGAGAAATGGTACTTAGAGAAGCTCATAAAACCAGATACTCAATACATCCTGGAACGGGGAAGATGTACAAGGATCTCAAGAAACATTTTTGGTGACCGGGTATGAAAGCTGATGTTGCTAAATACGTAGGAGAATGTTTGACGTGTTCTAAGGTCAAAGCTGAGCATCAGAAACCATCAGGTCTACTTCAACAACCCGAAATCCCAGAATGGAAATGGGAAAACATTACCATGGATTTCATCACTAAATTGCCAAGGACTGCAAGTGGTTTTGATACTATTTGGGTAATAGTTGATTGTCTCACCAAATCAGCACACTTCCTACCAATAAGAGAAGATGGCAAGATGGAGAAGTTAGCACGACTGTATTTGAAGGAAGTCGTCTCCAGACATGGAATACCAATCTCTATTATCTCTGATAGGGATGGCAGATTTATTTCAAGATTCTGGCAGACATTACAACAAGCATTAGGAACTCGTCTAGACATGAGTACTGCCTATCATCCACAAACTGATGGGCAGAGCGAAAGGACGATACAAACGCTTGAAGACATGCTACGAGCATGTGTTATTGATTTCGGAAACAGTTGGGATCGACATCTACCGTTAGCAGAATTTTCCTACAACAACAGCTACCATTCAAGCATTGAGATGGCGCCGTTTGAAGCACTTTATGGTAGAAAGTGCAGGTCTCCGATTTGTTGGAGTGAAGTGGGGGATAGACAGATTACGGGTCCGGAGATTATACAAGAAACTACCGAGAAGATCATCCAAATTCAACAACGGTTGAAAACCGCCCAAAGTCGACAAAAGAGCTACGCTGACATTAAAAAAAAGATACAGAATTTGAAATTGGAGAGATGGTCATGCTTAAAGTTGCACCTTGGAAAGGCGTTGTTCGATTTGGTAAACGAGGGAAATTAAATCCAAGGTATATTGGACCATTCAAGATTATTGATCGTGTCGGACCAGTAGCTTACCGACTAGAGTTACCTCAACAACTCGCGGCTGTACATAACACTTTCCACGTCTCGAATTTGAAGAAATGTTTTGCTAAAGAAGATCTCACTATTCCGTTAGATGAAATCCAAATCAACGAAAAACTTCAATTCATCGAAGAACCCGTCGAAATAATGGATCGTGAGGTTAAAAGACTTAAGCAAAACAAGATACCAATTGTTAAGGTTCGATGGAATGCTCGTAGAGGACCCGAGTTCACCTGAGAGTGTGAAGATCAGATGAAGAAGAAATACCCGCATCTATTTCCAGAAGATTCGTCAACACCTTCAACAGCTTAAAATTTCGGGACGAAATTTATTTAACGGGTAGGTACTGTAGTGACCCGAACTTTTCCATGTTTATATGTATTAATTGAGATTGATATTTACATGATTAAATGTTTCCAACATGTTAAGCAATCAAACTTGTTAAGACTTGATTAATTGAAATATGTTTCATATAGACAATTGACCACCCAAGTTGACCGGTGATTCACGAACGTTAAAACTTGTAAAAACTATATGATGACATATATATGGATATATATATAGTTAACATGATACTATGATAAGTAAATATATCATTAAGTATATTAACAATGAACTACATATGTAAAAACAAGACTACTAACTTAATGATTTTTAAATGAGACATATATGTAACGATTATCGTTGTAAAGACATTTAATGTATATATATCATATTAAGAGATATTCATACATGATAATATCATGATAATATCATGATAATATAATAATTTAAAATCTCATTTGATATTATAAACATTGGGTTAACAACATTTAACAAGATCGTTAACCTAAAGGTTTCAAAACAACACTTACATGTAACGACTAACGATGACTTAACAACTCAGTTAAAATGTATATACATGTAGTGTTTTAATATGTATTTATACACTTTTGAAAGACTTCAATACACTTATCAAAATACTTCTACTTAACAAAAATGCTTACAATTACATCCTCGTTCAGTTTCATCAACAATTCTACTCGTATGCACCCGTATTCGTACTCGTACAATACACAGCTTTTAGATGTATGTACTATTGGTATATACACTCCAATGATTAGCTCTTAGCAGCCTATGTGAGTCACCTAACACATGTGAGAATCATCATTTGGCAACTAGCATGAAATATCTCATAAAATTACAAAAATATGAGTAATCATTCATGACTTATTTACATGAAAACAAAATTACATATCCTTTATATCTAATCCATACACCAACGACCAAAAACACCTACAAACACTTTCATTCTTCAATTTTATTCATCTAATTGATCTCTCTCAAGTTCTATCTTCAAGTTCTAAGTGTTCTTCATAAATTCCAAAAGTTCTAGTTTCATAAAATCAAGAATACTTTCAAGTTTGCTAGCTCACTTCCAATCTTGTAAGGTGATCATCCAACCTCAAGAAATCTTTGTTTCTTACAGTAGGTTATCATTCTAATACAAGGTAATAATTATATTCAAACTTTGGTTCAATTTCTATAACTATAACAATCTTATTTCAAGTGATGATCTTACTTGAACTTGTTTTCGTGTCATGATTCTGCTTCAAGAACTTCGAGCCATCCAAGGATCCATTGAAGCTAGATCCATTTTTATCTTTTCCAGTAGGTTTATCCAAGGAACTTAAGGTAGTAATGATTTTCATAACATCATTCGATTCATACATATAAAGCTATCTTATTCGAAGGTTTAAACTTGTAATCACTAGAACATAGTTTAGTTAATTCTAAACTTGTTCGCAAACAAAAGTTAATCCTTATAACTTGACTTTTAAAATCAACTAAACACATGTTCTATATCTATATGATATGCTAACTTAATGATTTAAAACCTGGAAACACGAAAAACACCGTAAAACCAGATTTACGCCGTCGTAGTAACACCGCGGGCTGTTTTGGGTTAGTTAATTAAAAACTATGATAAAATTTGATTTAAAATTTGTTATTCTGAGAAAATGATTTTTATTATGAACATGAAACTATATCCAAAAATTATGGTTAAACTCAAAGTGGAAGTATGTTTTCTAAAATGGTCATCTAGACGTCGTTCTTTCGACTGAAATGACTACCTTTACAAAAATGACTTGTAACTTATTTTTCCGACTATAAACCTATACTTTTTCTGTTTAGATTCATAAAATAGAGTTCAATATGAAACCATAGCAATTTGATTCACTCAAAACGGATTTAAAATGAAGAAGTTATGGGTAAAACAAGATTGGATAATTTTTCTCATTTTAGCTACGTGAAAATTGGTAACAAATCTATTCCAACCATAACTTAATCAACTTGTATTGTATATTATGTAATCTTGATATACATAGACACGTATACAATGTTTCGACCTATCATGTCGACACATCTATATATATTTCGGAACAACCATAGACACTCTATATGTGAATGTTGGAGTTAGCTATACAGGGTTGAGGTTGATTCCAAAATATATATAGTTTGAGTTGTGATCAATACTGAGATACGTATACACTGGGTCGTGGATTGATTCAAGATAATATTTATCGATTTATTTCTGTACATCTAACTGCGGACAACTAGTTGTAGGTTATTAACGAGGACAGCTGACTTAATAAACTTAAAACATCAAAATATATTAAAAGTGTTGTAAATATATTTTGAACATACTTTGATATACATGTATATATTGTTATAGGTTCGTGAATCAACCAGTGGCCAAGTCTTACTTCCCGACGAAGTAAAAATCTGTGAAAGTGAGTTATAGTCCCACTTTTAAAATATAATATTTTTGGGATGAGAATACATGCAGGTTTTATAAATGATTTACAAAATAGACACAAGTACGTGAAACTACATTCTATGGTTGAATTATCAAAATCGAATATGCCCCTTTTTATTAAGTCTGGTAATCTAAGAATTAGGGAACAGACACCCTAATTGACGTGAATCCTAAAGATAGATCTATCGGGCCCAACAAGCCCCATCCAAAGTACCGGATGCTTTAGTACTTCGAAATTTATATCATATCCGAAGGGTGTCCCAGAATGATGGGGATATTCTTATATATGCATCTTGTTAATGTCGGTTACCAGGTGTTCACCATATGAATGATTTTTATCTCTATGTATGGGATGTGTATTGAAATATGAAATCTTGTGGTCTATTGTTACGATTTGATATATATAGGTTAAACCTATAACTCACCAACATTTTTGTTGACGTTTAAAGCATGTTTATTCTCAGGTGAATATTAAGAGCTTCCGCTGTTGCATACTAAAATAAGGACAAGATTTGGAGTCCATGTTTGTATGATATTGTGTAAAAACTGCATTCAAGAAACTGATTTCGATGTAACATATTTGTATTGTAAACCATTATGTAATGGTAGTGTGTAAACAGGATATTTTAGATTATCATTATTTGATAATCTACGTAAAGCTTTTTAAACCTTTATTTATGAAATAAAGGTTATGGTTTGTTTTAAAAATGAATGCAGTCTTTGAAAGACGTCTCATATATAGGTCAAAACCTCGCAACGAAATCAATTAATATGGAACGTTTTTAATCAATAAGAACGGGACATTTCAGTAGGGTAATGTGAAAAGTTGATAAAATTAATCAAAGGAGTTTTGAAAAAGCTTTAAACGTTTGATGCGACATCATAAGCGGAGCGAAGTTCTTAGTAATTTAGAAGTATGTACAACGTGTACCATTTTATATAAAACAATTTGGCTTAATCAAACAGCTCAATAAATGAGTGATTTAAAATAATTTTTGAATGTATGATTTAGTATATACTAGCCAAAATAGGTAAGGGTAAATTTTTTCATTTGAATCCATACGTACATATATGATTTTATAATTTGTATACATGACAAAATATTTCATTACTTCTATTCGCCCATAAATCCCGTGAGAACCGCCCAATTAAACAAATGTGTAAAACTCCCGATGATAAACAGAGTATCTGTATTCAGAGGTTACAAGTTGAAGTAAGATCGTGGAAGATCGAGTAAAGGACTTGAATCGTCGTGCGAAATAATGTTACGAGGTCATGAAAACCAATGAGTTAAATGTTGTTTTGACTAATATCAGGACATAAGTCCTTGGGCCAAAACTGTTCCCGAGCAAAACTATTGCTAACAAGCGAGTTATGAAAGGGTGGAGCATGAGATAGGTAATCTAGTGAAGACGAGCTCCACGTATATCAACAAATAAGATAATGAATACTTTTCCTACCCATATAATACATCGAAATTTCTAAATGAGTAGTGTAAAAATTTTCTTTGACTCGCTTTCTATTCCTCATGTCACAATATTGGGACTTCTTTATGAATTAACGTAATATAATCACGTTGGCCTGACGCCATTATATTTCACTAATTCATAGTTCCATTCCAATAGCACTACATGAGGTCAGGACACGCGATCAACCTCGAATTTCCACACAATTTCTCTAAAATGATTTCTTAAACAATGTGCTAAGTATAGCACAAGAGACAAAACATCAAAAGTAATGAATAGGAATAACGATGACATAAAAATGTCTTCGAAGTACCAAGAATATCTAAAAGTCAAGAATGACGTTTTTTTTTGTTCAAAAACCAAAGCACAACGGTACAACGGCACAAAGGCACGTAATATAACAAGAATGTTATATACCTAAACATAATAGCTGGCATTGAAATGCCGAGCCTTTAGAAGTCAAGAATGACATCTCGTGTAATATAACTCAAACGTTATATACATAACCATATTAGATGACATAGGAATGTCGAGAATTTCAGAAGTCAAGAATGACATCCCTCGGTTTCACTATCCGAGGTGTTCTTATAAAAGATAAACTCGCGTGAGTCGGAGAATACGTTTAAATCGGAATGAGAGTTCCTCCTAGATTCAGAACATAAAAGAGATGTATGTATGATAACAATATACATACCAATACGATACAAATAATCACATATAATAATATATAATAGGTCGGGCTGTAGACTAGACTCACTAATGCACCCTATTGACTCGGGTAACGACATCATTGCAGCCTAATTCCCTACAACCAGAGCTCTGATACCAACTTTAATGACTCGTCAAAGTACACTTGACGACCATCGTTATCTTGGTCCCACAGCTTGATCATAACTCTACATGAATTTAATAAATAACCTTGCATTCTTTATTTAAAAATGATTTCCTATAAAAGAAACCTATCAAAATATGTAAGTTTAGAAAAATCATACATTATTACTTAACTAAAAGTTGACCAAAACAAAGTCAACAGCATCCACTATTAAATGTATCAAAATAGAATGCAAGTTATTGTTTAACAAAAGCTGCCATCAAAAATATGCAGACTCTCTAAGCACAGCGGAAGCAATCAATCATGAACCTGAGAATAAAACATGCGAGTAACTGTCAACAAAAATGTTGAGTGAATTATAGGTTTAATATTCCAAACAATATTTAATACAAACCATAAAAATCTATGTTTGAAAACATAAAAACTCCTTTTTGGACCACAAAATTATATGCTAGAAAACATATAAAAACATTATTCCATTTTCCGTGAGCCACCTGGTAACCACTTAACCATTTATTTACCTTTGCCAAACACAATAAATAATATACACCGAACAAGTGTATCTACAATAAAATACGAAGTACTAAACATTCTGATTATAAATTGCTAGCGCGACTAGCTCGAAATGGGGTTGTCAAACCCGATAGATCTATCCATAGGATTCGCGTTCACCAGTAGAAACCAGTGATTACAGTTACCAGACTAGGAAATATTTTTGTTCAACTCACAATGAATAATTTAAATCAACCTCCACTTGTGTCCAAAATATAAAATAAATTGCATGTATTCTCATCCTAAAAGATTTAAATAGAAAAATGGGACTATAACTCACCTTAATAGCACACGAAGTAACCACACAAACATGCGAACAGCAATCGAAGTAAAGTGATCAGGAATGATCACAACGCCGACCTATAAATAAAGCAGGTCGATATAAATAACTAACTTAGGTCAAGTCTTAGTATGATAGCTATTGTACATGTTGCAAGTAGTCATAGAACAATACTCAACATGCATCGGTTTGATCGGAACAGCGTACGGACACACTTTCTATTTTTAGAAAGTTTCTATTTTTA